>NW_021891767.1:0-640 GCF_006229205.1 Suricata suricatta
CTTCTTCCTATCAAAATAGCAGATTACAAAAAACAATACTCTGTTTGAAATGAGGGAGATACTTTCAACAATTGTTGGTGAGAATAAGCTGGAACAATCATTTCTTATTATTTTCTTAACTTTCTGTAACAATTTCATGTTTACAGAAAGATTGCAAGAATGTGATCAGTACAAAGAACACTTGCTAACTTTTACCCAGATCCATCTATTGTTAACATACTATAGAATGATAGGTAGATCAGAAAAAAATTCCACATCAATATTAAATTCACTAACACCAAAAACTGTACCATGAATATGTAAGAGAAGATTCCTATTCTTAGAAAATACACTCTGATGTGTTCAGGTCTAGAGGGTCAGATGTATGTACCTTAGCCTCAAATAGTTCCAAAAGATAGGTAAAAAAAAACAACTGGAGTAGTATGTTAACAATAGATGGATCTGGGTAAAAGTTAGCAAGTGTTCTTTGTACTGATCACATTCTTGCAATCTTTCTGTAAACATGAAATTGTTACAGAAAGTTAAGAAAATAATAAGAAATGATTGTTCCAGCTTATTCTCACCAACAATTGTTGAAAGTATCTCCCTCATTTCAAACAGAGTATTGTTTTTTGTAATCTGCTATTTTGATAGGAAGAAG
>NW_021891768.1:0-3259 GCF_006229205.1 Suricata suricatta
TCTAGCAGTGCTATCAACAATAACCAAATTATGGAAACAGCCCAAATGTCCACCAACTGATGAATGGTTAAGAAGAGGTCATACATATATATACAATGGAATACTACTTGGTGGTGAAAAAGAATGAAATCTTGCATTTGCAACAATGTGAATAGAGCTAGAGTGTATTATGCTAAGCGAAATAAGGTAGGCAGAGAAAAACAAATGTTATGTGATTTAAGAAACACAACAGATGAACATAAGGGAAGGAAGGAAAACTAAGATTAAAACAGAGAGGGAGGAAAACCATAAGACCCTCTTAAATACAAAGAACACACTGTGTGCCACTGGGGGAAGGGTGGGTAGGAGGATGGGTTAAATGGGTAATGGACATTGTTGGGATGATCACTGTTGTTGTATGTAAGTGGCGAATCACTGGGTTCTACTTATGACACCAATACTGCACTGCATGTTAACTGACTTGAATTTAGATAAATAAGTGAAGAAAAGAATTATTTTGCTGAATATGAAGGGACACTTAGATAATCTTTAGGGTGCTCTCTTTGCATAGCTCTATTCTGTGGTATTTTGTCCCAGCCACTCTAGCTGTTTTGGTCTCCCTGAACTGCTTCCTTTACTCAAATTAGTGAATATTTGAGGTTTTGCCTGGATTCCCTCTCTCTGCACCATGTTCTGGAAACTCTCAAGGCATTACACTGGGACAAAGAGTGGAGTCTATTTATTTCCTAGTATTCTGGGTATAGTCCATGTCTTGATAACCTTCATTTTATATATTCATTTGATTTTATTTCTTTCTTTTTAATGTTTTTGCTTATTCAGGAGGGAAGGCAAAACCTTTTTCTCTTATGCCATCATGGCCAGAAGTAGATGTCCTATATAACAAACAATATGCCCAAGAACAAACTATAGTATCTGTCCCCAAAATTTCTCTCTAGCATTCCTTTCTACTTTGGTTAATGCAAATCCATTTTTACATAGCTTGCAGCAATGATAGTTATATATTTACTGACTCATTTCTTTCACTTTCTGTAATCTAAGACAACTACAAGTTGAAATGTCTCTACCTCCAGTACATACCTAGGGCTTGACTACCACTTATTCTTTTCCACTTACCATACGGACCAAACTACTGTACTCCCTTATCTGTAGTATTCTAGAGTCTAATCTTATTTCATTAGTCAGAATAATCTTATTCATATGTCTTAAGTCATGATGTTCTTTGCTAATTAGCATATACTAGCTTTTCAAGTCACTCAAAGAAATAAGTATACTGCTCTAATGGACTATGAGACTGTAGTAGGTCTCCTCCCTCATGGCAATGAAATATGAAATAATTTCCTGGAATCTTCCTTCTTGCCCACACAGCTCCAGACATATTGACCGCCTTGCAAGTCTTCAAGACCATCTTCCTTAGGAACTTTCTGTTTTCTTTTTCTTCTAACTGGGTCCTTATTTCCAGAGATACATAGATGTCAACATTGTTTCTTCCTTCATCCTGTCTAAGGTTTTTATATAAATATTTCCTTTTCTGCGAGAACTTCCTTGACTCTTTAAATTTTAAAATTATCATCCAGCCTTTCCTTCCCAATTTAAATTTTTTCTATTCCCTAACCACCAAGTGGATGCAGTGCATTAAAAAAATTGTTTCTTATTATGTTTTATTCTTCTACACTCTAACAAACTTCGTGAGAATAGGGACCTTTGTCTATTTTATTCACTGCTAAATTTTTAGCACTTGGAAAAAGTATGGCATCTATTTAAAACACAATTTGTATTGGGGCACCTGGGTGTCTCAGTCAGTTGAGTGTCAGACTTTGGCTCTGGTCATGATCTCACGGTTCATGGGTTCCAGCCCTTTCCGGCTCTGTGCTGACAGCTAGCTCAGAGCTTGGGGCCTCCTTCAGATTCTGTGTCTCTTTCTCTGCCCATCTTCTGTTCACGTTGTCTCTCTGTGTCTCTCAAAAATAAATAAAATGTAAAAAAACAATTGGGGATACCTAGGTGGCTCAGTCGGTTAAGTATTTCACTTTAGCTCTGGTCATGATCTCACAGCTAGTGGGTTCGAGCCCCACATCGGGCTCTGTGCAGAGCCTGGAGTGTGCTTTGGATTCTGTGTCTCCCTCTCTCTCTACCCCTCCCCTACTCAGCTGTTTCTCTCTGTCTCATAAAGAAACATAAAAAATTTAAAAACAAATTAAAATTTAAAAAACATAATATATATTTATAGTAAACTGTTTCTGATATTAATAATTCATAATTTCTGCTAATTTTAAGACTCTTACCTGAGCCTATATAATTTTGTAGATAACTATTTCTTCTTTTGCTTTATATCACACTGAAGGATTATGTTGTATAAATGAAGTACTCCTTTTTTGTATTATAAAGCATGTTTAGCATATAGAATTATGTAAAGAATAATTTTATAACTATCCATATATACAATATCCAGAATATACCAGTATAATTTATGCTCTTTTAATTTATTATATTTCCAATTTGATGCTGCTTATATTTTAAAGAGGATGTAATTTGTTATCTATTATTAAGTTTATCCTGAAGGATTCTCTTTAGGAGTCTAAGAGGTAACACCAGTAGCAAAACTGCCTACCCTTGCAAAATAATGCTCTTCTTCATTTTCTTGGGTTGTGTAAGATTAGTGGTATTAATCACATCAAGGCTAATAAAAAGTATTCGTTTTTCACCTTTATATGTTTTAAAACCTTATTTTAAAACTTACAAACTTTTTTGAAACTACATTCTGAATAGATGGACCTAGAAGCTGCTAACACATGGATTGGCTTTGGAAATCATAAAATGTATTTTTCTATTATGGAAAATTTTTAACACATATTCAAGTCAAAAAGGAAAACCAAAACAATAACATATTAGCAAGAAAAAACATTATTACATCTTATATTGGGCAATAGGACCAGCATAAGCCATTGTTTCATTTTGCTTTGTTTTACTGCATAGTATAGACATGAACAAAATCGACATGGAAAAAAAAACCAAACCCCAAACTTCAAATACCATTAAGGAAAATATTTTTAAAACAAATGACTTGGGATTAGAAGATGTTTTCTGGATATTTCTGGTTAGATGTTACTCTGTTACTTAGCCTGAAGCTAATGTAACACTGTGTGTTAACTGGTATTAAAATAAAAACTTAAAACCAAAAATGAAGTTACTACTGCCAAAAAGCCAGCGCTAGTCTATAAAGTCTTGCCCATCATTATCATTATCACAAAACAGGGAAGGC
>NW_021891769.1:0-1408 GCF_006229205.1 Suricata suricatta
AGCTCATCAGAACACTTCTTAGGCTAAAACGTCAAACTTTCATTTATAGTCCGATCTCGAGAACAATGAAAACTTTTGATGAGAACACTCAGTGAAATCCAGAATAATGACAGTCGCTGTCATATAGGCGACTGACCAGCACCGAGGAAAGCGTCCTTGACTCCAGATGAGTAGTTGCAAATAACAGTTTTTATAATCGCCTGCCTTGAAATTTCAGAACCCTGTCCCATCAGACAGATGGCAGGCAAAGCTTGAGAATAAGGTTTGCACAAAAGCTTAGCATTAAAACGTATTATTTTATGCAAAATAAGGTTTGTGCAGCACAGGTTGGCCCACTGATGGTGCATTTCCACTGTGATAAAATTCCACCTAAGACTTAATTCAATCTGCACTTTGGTTAATGGTTTTCTTTAAGGCTAATGCACGTGTGTTTGAGAGGAAGGAGGAGGAGAAAGAAAGCGGAGTCTGATTTCTGCAGAATCCCTGAATCTTCGGAGGGCGTCTCTGATTGCCCGGCTTTGCCTGGAGAAACCCCCCCATCTGTCCCAGAGGCTGGCTTCTGTGGGCCAGAACACCACCTTCAGCCTGCATCCTGTTGAACTTGGCCTGATGCTTTAAATGTGTTCTGAAAGGAGTTGCCTACATTTAAAACTCAACAGATTTCATTTTAATACCTAGATTTTCTGCTCTTTTTGGGGAAAAAAATGGACATCTGGCTGTCTCTGGGTCCTCAGTTCCCGGTGGGGACGTCTGGGTAGAGAGGAAGTCTGCATTCTCTGGTCTGCCCCAGCTCTGACCCACCACCCAGTTCTCTCTGCTAATTTCCCTTGCCTCCTGGTCCCCAGAGACTTTTGATCTCTACACTGGAGGGGATAGCCGGCTTGGCATTTGAATAACAAAACCCCAAGCTTTACAGATAGTGGCCCGCTTGAGGAACCTCACTAACTCCCTGTAGGTAAATGCCCCTCCCCTCCTGTTAGCATGTAATTTACTTCCTGAGCTCCTCGCCGGCTGCACAGAGCAGAGCAAAGGCTGTATGTTCTTAGAGGCTCAGCTGGGTTTCTTAGGCTCTTCTGGGGAGACAGGGCTGTTTAGGGTGATGGACCACCTCCAAGTCTAGACCAAGGAGTGGGCTTCTGCTTAACAAACAGTGCCTAGAGGTTTCCAAGTTGGGGTAACTGGTTCCTCCCTATGTCTAACCACCTGCTTACATTGCTGCTGTCAAGCCTCAAAGCTCATAAAATTGGGCAGTTGCAGGAAGAGAAGACATTTAATTCCATGCATATCCCCTGGTGATATGCCTCTAACTAGGCTGTACTAACAATATTACAAATAAAGATCACAGCGGACCTTTCCTAAGTGTGGACTAGACTAAGTGTTGTACGTGCTCTTAATTCGCCTCACAGCC
>NW_021891770.1:0-640 GCF_006229205.1 Suricata suricatta
GTGTGGCGGCCTGTCTCCGCTGAGGCGACGAGGCCTCCCGTGGGAGATGGAGGCGGGGGCCAGAGCCCCAGCCCCCCCGCCCCGGGCCCCCGTGGTTGGCGGTGCCCGAGCCTTGCGGGCATCTGTGAGGCCGCCGTGGCGTCCATGGGGGGAATGTGGGCGTCGGGAGACTCGGGCAAACAGCCTCTGTTTTGCTCCGAGTTTAAATAAATCTGTCCCCCATCTGTGCGTCCGAGGGCGCTACCTGGCGCTCATGAGCCCCAGCTGTGTCGCCGGAGCCGGTGGCGCCCATGGGCGGGGCTTGCCAAGCTGCCGACTTGCTGACTTGCCGACTTGCTCCCCTGGAAGGAGTCCCCTGAGGAGGAAGCGTCGTGTGGCGGCGGCGTGGCGTGGCCGCTCCCTCCCTGACCTCAGAGCAGGAGAAGCACGAATGGGAAGGCCGAGGGCCTGCGGCGGGTCCCGCGGGCTCGCGGGGAGCAGGGCGTCTGGGCCTGTGTGCTGTACTGTGTTCATTTTGGTCGCACCGATCGTGTCTGTTCTGCAGAGGGGACTGTGACAACGCGGTGCCCGCGCTGGATGGCCGAGCCGGGAACGCGGCCGCCAGTGGCCGCAGGAGCTGCTCCGCCCGCCAGGCCGCCGC
>NW_021891771.1:0-640 GCF_006229205.1 Suricata suricatta
AGGGCTCTGGTTCTCTTTTGTGCTTTTTTTGGCCACTCCTGTCGACGAGGATGCTAGCAATTCCATTTGGACTTTATTCTACTGTTTTACAGTCTCTTCTGAGTAATAAGGTCGCCTTGTTTAATAAGTTCAGCTTTAAAGTAGGTCAGGGACTTTATTTCTGTGAGTGGGCCGTTAGCATTCTTAAGTGAGAACACATTTTTTTTTAACTGAGAAAATATCCTCTGTGTAGATGAGATGCTCCACGTCTGCCCATTTCCTAAGCTGTGTCAGATCCTTCTATACCACAGAGTCTCTGTGAGGGGGGCCCCAGGCTTCTCTGTGGAGGCTGAGGCCAGATGGGGAAGATGGGCAGGGGACCACGTGAAGTCTGAGCCAGAAGGGCAAGGTGATTTCCGAAGCCTCCTCAAGCTAGTAGTCACATTGAAGTGAGATCTGTTTTGTTTTGTTGAAGTTAATTCTCTGAGAAACCTGAAACGCTAGTTTAGAGGGTTGAGCACGATGTCAAGAAATCTCTCAAATCTCTTGTGACTCAAGTGCCTTCCCAGATCCGGTCACCCAGTGGCCAAGCTGGTGGCAAGGAGTCAAGGCCTAGATGCTGCTGCTGTTGCCAGGAAGAAGGATCCCGGCACGCCCAGGC
>NW_021891772.1:0-640 GCF_006229205.1 Suricata suricatta
TTTTTTTTTTTTACTAAAAAAATTTTTTTACATTTATTATTGAGTGACAGAGAGAGACAGAGCACAGCAGGGAGGGGAGAGAGAAGGAGACACAGAATCTAAGCAGGCTCCAGGCTCTGAGCTGTCAGCACTGAGCCCGACATGGGGCTCAAACTCACTGACCGCAAGATCATGACCTGAGTTGAAGTCAGATGCTCAACCAAAGGAGCCACCCAGGCGCCCCCCTTGGATGTTTTCTTATCAGAGGTGAAATTGATGTAAGGGTTATACATATTAATGTTTACTTCTGATACATCGGTTTACTTACCTTACAAAAACTTACTGCCGAAAGATAAATGTAACTCTACTGAAAACAACACATTTTCCAAGTTTCTCGCACTTATGATGGCTCCTGTCTTTTCGAAGTGAAGTAGAAATTTGGGCAAAGTCTTCATTGTGCTACTCAGTGGATTTTTATGCAAAAACCAAAACAAACCAACAAACAACAAGAACAGCAACAAACCCAGAGTCCTCTCACACGATGGAGAAGAGAGGGAGCCACGGGTGCATTAGTGGGAAGCCTCAGACCCCTGCACTCCGGCTGCTCTGGGGGGACTGTGGAGTCTAATGGGGGCAGGCCAGCCCGAGAAAGTGCCTGACC
>NW_021891773.1:0-640 GCF_006229205.1 Suricata suricatta
TTCATTTTCAGACTTGGGTTAAATTGTACAACCCTACACCTTCATGGAAGAGGATCTCAGGATTGTAATAGCTTTTCCCCAATGTTCCACCTATGGAGCCAGCACTCATTTTCAGTATGGCTCAGATACAGCTATGCAAATCCTCACAAAAGACTCATCAACAGACCAACACTTCTAAACAACTTCAATGGATAAACTTGGTTCTAAAACAGACCAGAGGTCAGGGATTTACCTTTCCCTGTTAAAAAAAAATCCCCTTTTTCCTCATTGTCCACATTTTTCTCTTAGAGTGCCTCCTCTCCCACATTTGTTAATCAGTCTCAGGGAGTTTCAGATAAGTATCAAACCAGCTTTCCCCAGATCATGCTGTGCCCCAAGTTGAGCACAGGTCAATGGAAACACCCCACGTCAATACAGCTTAAGAATCCCTGGTCTCCCTGTTTTACTCTGTTAATACTCATGTAGGTTATCATCTACCAGGAGAGTATCATCTAGGCCAGGAGCCTACAGAGTTAGTATCCTAAGGACCGCCACAGAAAATTTCCCTGCTTTATACTCTTTCATTTCTCCTTTACCCCCCTTACCACCACAAGTCAGTGCCAGTTCCATTAAGACACATTTTAGCTAAAAACACAAGAAA
>NW_021891774.1:0-640 GCF_006229205.1 Suricata suricatta
GGACTCCTCCCCTGGCGAGAGTAAGAGGTGCTCGTCCTGTTAGGGTCACGCTCAGTCTCTGAGCCTGGAAGAATCTTGGCTCCTGAAGACACTCGGTCAACATTTGCTGAATAAATAGATCAATACCTCCAACGTCTCTAATAATCCCTCCTCTTGGGGGCATATGAGCATCTGGGATGACGTCCAGGTACTGGGTCAGGGCGCCCTAGGGCAGCGCGGCGTAGACGGGGTGACGTCCCACACTGGGACAGCGCGGCATCAGGAAACTCCGCGCAGCCTGTGCCTGCAGTGATGGCTTCGCCCTCCGGCCCTTTCAGGGCCCAGGACGCCGTAAACGCAGCCCCAGAGGAACCTGGGATCCGAGAGCTCAGTGGGCGCGGAGGGGGGAGGGGCCCGCGGTGCGCCCCCTTATCTGGCGGCAGCCCCACCAGGGCCACAAGGGACCGAACCGCTCGCCTGCCCCCCACGTGGGAGCAGCTCGTCGCAGGCCGGTGTCCCCGCTGTCCGCGGCCCGGTCCACCTGTCGCCCGGCCGCAAACCCCAGGGCCGCCTCGTCCCGGTGCTTGGAGGCCGCACCCAAGTCCGCGGGGCGCCGGTCCGAGGAGTTCCCGGAAGCCCGCTCTTCCGTGCGTGGTGCCCG
>NW_021891775.1:0-640 GCF_006229205.1 Suricata suricatta
TTGTAGTTAACTACAAACCTGAATTTCTCCAGTTCTTGGTTTTTCTTTTTCAGATCATAGATGCGCTTCTCCTTATCTTGAATCGTCTCATCCCTTTCCTGGATTTCCCGCTTGAGGCCCAGGATGTCCTTCTCCAGGGACTTAATGACCCCTTGCAGCTTCACTTGCTCCCCCTTCAGGTTCTCAATGTCATTGGTTCACTCTTCAATCTCCTTCTGCAAGCTGCTGAACTTCTTCCTTATGATGCCAGTTTCTCCTTTGAGCTGCAGGTTTGATTCCTTTTCATCCCGAAGCTTTTTCTCGTACTTGATTTTGATATCTTGGATTTCTCGGTCTTCATCTTCTTCGATCTGTTTCTTGGTCTCTTCGAACTCCCGCAGCTGCTGCCTGACCACTGCTCCCTCTGTCGTCAGTGCCACATCCCTGGTCCCCACACAAAACACCATCTCTGGAATACCCCCCCCCCACTGAGATACCACCTCACACCAGTCAGAGTGGCTAAAATGAACAAAGCAAGAGACTGTAGATGTTGGAGAGGGTGTGGAGAGATGGGCACCCTCCTACACTGTTGGTGGGAATGTAAACTGGTGCAGCCGCTCTGGAAAACAGTGTGGAGATTCCTCAAAAAACTATCCATAGA
>NW_021891776.1:0-640 GCF_006229205.1 Suricata suricatta
GCTGAGCTTAATGGACGATGATCTCTGTGCAGACGCTTCTCCACCAGCCCTGCCCTCTGCCCTCCCTGCAAAGCCCCTTTCTGTCTTGTGCCTTCTGTCTCATCACGTTCAGTGTGGTGAGTCCTCTGGCTTCTTCTGAGGATTTGACCCCCGCACCTTCGTTTGCAACACTAAATTACATGTAATAAGTGGGAAATGGAATATTTTAAAGGAAAACGGTTATCATTAGTAGATATATTTTTTTAATTATCTTAGTCTCAAATATTTTAGCAATCAGAGTATATTTTCAGGATGCTACCGATGCAGAATATGGGCTCTTCCATTGTTCTCATTCTAATTTATATCCTAGCAATTTTTGGCCTCTCCTTTAAAATGCTGCACCACTATTTTATCCTATTGATGAATGCAGAAAAATGTGGCTTCGCTCCCTGCCTCATTCTCCTATCCACCAGCAAAACAGAGTCCCAACTACAGTGTCATATGCTGGGATCTGATTATACTGCCGTCTTTTTGGGGTGTTAGTCAGTTAGCCTTTTATGAAAGAAAGCTGCTTTAAGAAATACTCTGAAAAGCAAATGTCAAGTCTGATAACCAAGCCCACATATGTAAAGTACTTTCATTCTGTTGCAAGTTGGAATAT
>NW_021891777.1:0-640 GCF_006229205.1 Suricata suricatta
CACAGCTCTGACCTCCGGAGCAGCAGCTCCTGGTGGAGGTGAGCAGCCCCATGGCCTCTTGGTCCTTCTCACTCTACTCTGGCCTGTCCCTCCCTGGGAGGCGGGGTCCCTGGGAGGCGCGGTCCCTGGGAGGTGAGGTTCCCTGGGAGGCGGGGTCCCTGGGAGGTGGGGTTCCCTGGGAGGCGGGGTCCCTGGGAGGCGGGGTCCCTGGCAGGTGGGGCCCCTGGGAGGCGGGGGTCCCTGGGAGGCTGGGGTCCCTGGGAGGCGGGGCCCCTGGTAGGTGGGGTCCCTGGGAGGCGGGGTCCCTGGGAGGTGGGGTTCCCTGGGAGGCGGGGTTCCCTGGGAGGCGGGGCCCCTGGCAGGTGAGGTCCCTGGGAGGTGGGGTCCCTGGGAGGCGGGGTCCCTGGGAGGTGGGGTTCCCTGGGAGGCGGGGTCCCTGGCAGGTGGGGCCCTGGGAGGCGGGGGCCCCTGGGAGGCGGGGTCCCTGGGAGGCGGGGGCCCCTGGGAGGCGGGGGCCCTGAGAGGTGGGGCTCCCTGTGACAACTTTCAGGCAGCGTGAGCATTGTCGGCCACCGTCGGTGTGACCCACGCTTGGCCAGCCCCAGTGATGGACGCCTATTCTTGCCCTTTCCCGGAGGCG
>NW_021891778.1:0-640 GCF_006229205.1 Suricata suricatta
GTGAGTTGTTCTCAGTGAACCATTGTTGTTTCATAATTGCAGTGGACCTCTCTAAGTGCTTGTGAACCTAAATGTTTCATTCAAAATTATTTTCAGAAGCAATATTATACTCATTCACCTATAGTTTAAGGAATCCCATCTCCTCCCTTTTAAAAAAAATTGGTACAGGGGCACCTGGGTGGCTCAGTTGGTTAAGTGCCTGATTTTGGCTCAGATCATGATCTCATGGTTGGTGGGTTTGAACCCTGTGTCAGGCTCTGTGCTGCCAGCTGGAGCCAGGAGCCTGGACCCTGCTTCAGATTCTGTGCCTCCCTCTTTCTCTGCCCCTCCCCTGCTTGTACTCTCTTTCCCTGTCAAAAATAAATAAACATTAACAAACTTTAGGGGTGCATAAGGTGGCTCAACCTTATGTTGCATGCGCCAGAGTCTCTGGAACCGTGCTCACTGGGTTTATTACTCATGCTTTGTACTCTCGTACCCCAAGTTCATCAATCATTAATATGTCCTAGGTGCTGTGGGACACGAAAGATGCACCATGTAACTCAAATCCTGCCTTGTAGTTTACCCATCTAGCCGGGACATTACCAGATAACAACACAGTGAAATAGGAAGTGGTATGTGCTTTAAGAAAAGAATTGAT
>NW_021891779.1:0-640 GCF_006229205.1 Suricata suricatta
TTAGGTACTTTGTTTGACTCTACCCAGCCTTTCATCCTCAAGTGCTGCAAATTTATTCTCAAAGAGCCAGATAGTAAATATTTTAGGCTTTGCAGGACATATGGCCCCTGTTGTAATTACTTGGTTACTCAATTCTGTTCTTGTGACACAAAAGTCAGCCGGAGACATGGCATAAAGAAGGGGCATGGTTGTGTCTACTAGAACTTTATTTATAAAAGCAGGTAGTGCGGTGGACTTGGGCCCAAGCATTGCCCCTCGCCTTCCCTCTGCTATCTTATCTAGACTTCATGGAATATTGATTCCACCACTGTCTCTGAGCCCCTCAGCATCATTACACAGATACTTTTAACTGTGATATAGCTGAGCTTTAATGAGAGCATTGTGGATGTCAAAGTCGAGGCTCAGTGCTTTACCTATGAAATGGAAAACATCAATCCCATTTCTCCAATAGGGCTCAGAGAGGTAGAGGAACTTCCTGAAAATTGCACAGCTGTTAGTGGACTCAGTGTGTCTGACTCCAAACCCACACCATTAGCCAATACTCTCCCCGGCTCCTCTGGCCACAATGGGCTCCCCCCGGCAGGCATGAGAAAATGTCGGCAGTAGTCTGAGGCTGCTGTGAATGGCTGGGGAAGACCAG
>NW_021891780.1:0-1408 GCF_006229205.1 Suricata suricatta
TAAGGGAAATAATTGTGAAGAAGAACGGGTCCAAGAAGGCTAAGTAACCCAAGACAGTATTCTCATCAAAGAATCTATCACCTTTTAAGTCTTGTTAACTCATGTTTACAAAGGTAACTGGTTCACCTTACTCTTTACCCCTCACTGATGGAGGGAAGTGAAACAAGACTACAATGGTAAACTTCCCTAGTCCTATTAATAGTGATTTAGGGTTTTCTACATGCTCGTATATGTGAAGTCATAGGACTTAAAAAACAAATGTCAGATAAAAATAGCTCTTTGTTCCAATTTGAAAAAAATAAGAATACACAGATGGACCACACTTTCTTTATGTCTGAACAGATGAACGGAAGAGTTCAACAACATGCAAATGAACATCTGTAGCTGTGAGAGTCAAGTCTAAAAACTTTAATCATTCCTCAGTAACTGGGTTTTATCTCAATAATGATATAACTGTCTCCATATTCAACCTTCTATCAACAACATGCTCATGGTTGATAATCAGTTCTTTTCAAGCAGCATAATGCACTTCATGTGATTTCAGCAATATTTAATATGGCAAACTTTTTACTGCCTATTGAGAATGTCATAAAAATGTGTCAGTAACTGCACCTCCTGCAAGAGATAAAAATTTCATTTGCTGATGCCTTCCAAAATCTTCTGTATTATTTTATTAACTTACGAGTTCACAGTCTGCTCTACAGCTTAACAAGGGAGAGGTTTTCTCAAATATATAACTGACCTTGCCCCTACTGAGCAACACACACATTTCATTTAGTAGGCTCCATTCCTTCCCCTTTCAACTGTCATGTGTTCCTGTGAAACATCACCTGCTGAATACCTACAAAGCAGTTATATTGCCATATTCTTGTTTCCCTGCATAAGAGACAGCATATAAGTAAAGATAAGGCTCACAGACTTATCAGTCCCTATGGTATCCTGTGTGTTTTTCTTTCTTTTAGGTAACCTCTGACAAATTCACTAAAAGAATGAATGGATCTCCTAAACAACAGATCAAGCGTTTCTGAGTTCATCTTGCTGGGACTTTCCAATTCTCAAGAAATTCAAATATTCTTTTTTGTAATTTTCTTTCTTGTCTATGCAGCCATCATAGTAGGAAACCTCCTCATTGTGATCTCTGTGATTCTCGATAACCATCTTCACTCCCCCATGTATTTCTTTCTGGCAAATTTATCGTTTTTTGATTTATGTCTTTCAACTGCTACAACTCCCAATGTGATTGCAGACTTCCTTAGAAAACGCAAGACCATATCCCTGTGGGGCTGCATGGCCCAGATGTTTTTTGTGCATTTCTTTGGGGGTGGAGAGATGTCTCTTCTGATAGCTATGGCCATAGACAGGTATGTTGCCATATGCAAACCCTTGCACTATCAGACCATCATGAATC
>NW_021891781.1:0-640 GCF_006229205.1 Suricata suricatta
ATGGATGCATTTCTGGGGACGGTCCCGCCCCACTCGGCTGAGCCCCCCAGAGTCCCCGCCGGCCAGCACGTCCCGGGGCCACCAAGTCTGCAGCCTCGATTCCGGGACGGACAGGGACTCGAGTGTGCCCAGGTGTGGAGATGCAGTGGGGTTCTTTGAGGTGAGCACAAAGGGGAGCCCCCCACCCCCAAAGAGAGCCCCCCCCCCGACAGCCGGAAGCCACACATGTGGGTCGTTCAATGCCGGACCTGCCCTGGGCCTCAGGGCATGTGAGCGCCAACTGGGGCCAGAGAGGACACCTGTCTCCTCCAGGCTGGCCTCCAGGGACACCCCCAGATGGCTGGGACACTGTGAGTGCTGCTCCTGGGCACTGAGAATGTGGCCCACGGGCAGGACCCTGACACCAGGATGGACACCACCCAGGAGCAGGGAAGGCGGCAGGAACCCAGGTGATGGATGGGAGAGCATTCCTGGGGCGGGGGTCCTGCTGCCCTTGACGGGGTTGGGGGAGGGGGCCGCTCATCTCTGAGTTTCTTAGGGCAGCAGTGACCAATGATCACACACTGCATCCTCCCCCAGCTCTGGAGACCAGAAGTCGGAGACCCAGGAGGGCAAGACCCCTGAGATCCAGGCAGGACCC
>NW_021891782.1:0-640 GCF_006229205.1 Suricata suricatta
AAAAGGTGTGAAAATGGAGGACTCTGAGAGACTGAGAACTGCCCCAGAGTAACATCCTGTTAAGTAGCAGATCTGGGGTGTTTTGAAACAGGACCCATAAAACAAGCACAGGAAACGCAGGAAATTATGTGCCCTGGAGTCCGAACGCAGGACTTGGGAGGAGAGAGACGTCACAAGCTGCGGCAGCGAGAACCAGCCTCCAGGAAGCAATGCTCAAGCAAGATGCTCAAATGCCATCGACAGAGCCCCTTGGCGGGCCCGGCTCTCAGCTAACCTCAGCCAACTGGAGCTCAGCCAAAAGCCACAAAAGAAGCAAGCAAGACCTTGAAAAAGATTTAAATAAAAAAGAGAGAGAGAGAGGAATCTTGAAGTGTATAAACATCTTCTTCACTTAATGTCGATGGCAATGTCATGAGGCAGGTACTGTCACCACTACCTACAGATGAAGGAACTGAGGCACAGAGAGAAACTTAAACCTGATCCACATCACCCAGCTCTAAGCGATTGATAGGCCAGGATTCAGAGCAGTGGGGACTGCTGAGGAGGAAGACAGTATAACTTACACTTTTTCCTCGGAGAACGGCCCCCTCCTGGTTCAGATCCTACCTACACTCATATTTTATACCTCCCTACCCAGGCT
>NW_021891783.1:0-640 GCF_006229205.1 Suricata suricatta
CTCTCTCTCTCTCTCTCTCTCTCTCTCTGTCCCTCCCTTTACATACACACTCTCTCTCTAAAATACATGAATCTTTAAAAATAAGTAAATAAAAATAAAACATGAATTTTGCAAGTTAGTTGACAAATTCGTACAAGGCTGTTTACAGCAATAATGAGAGAGGTGGGAACATTACCAGTATATAGTGTCACAGGATCCATTCACAGCTTGGATCTTCAATCCTTCAAGTGTTTTATCTCACACGTTAAGTTCTGGTCACTGTTAAGATAAAATCCTCTTCAGCAAATTCTCTTCCCAGTCAAGGCTTTCCTTATACCAGCATCTAACACTATAGGAAAGCTGACACTGGTGGCTATTCCACAGGGGTTGTCCTGGTCCTTGGCCATCAGAATGTAGCTGATGACATTCCCCAGCTAAAAGAAGACAGGGTTTGCCATTTCCCTCAATCAATCAAACCCATTTATCTTTTCTTAATGTTTTATTTATTTTTGAGATAGCTCAAGTTGGGGAGGCTGCAGAGAGAGGAGGACAGAGGATCTGAAGTGGGCTTTGCACTGACAGCAGTGAGCCTGATGTGGGGTTAGAACTTATGACATGTGAGATCATGACCTGAGCCCAAGTTGGATGCCCAACTGATTGA
>NW_021891784.1:0-640 GCF_006229205.1 Suricata suricatta
TGTAGGCTAAAATCATAAGCTCTCTGTAATTCAGAAAAACTTTTACCTTTCATGGCGAGAGAGTGACATCTTTTCCTACCACCAGAGGGCAGTAATAAGTTAGATGATTAAGTTTCTTAAAGGAGCTCTACTCTGATCATTTTATATGTTTTATAAACATAGATACATTCAAACATAAGTCTAATATTGCTAAAATCCACAGAAAATAAGGTAAGTGAGCTTCTTGTACCTTAATGATGCTAGACATCTTAAGAAAAAAATTCTTTTTACAGAAACTGTTATCTCAGTTTATAACATTTATTAAAAGTCCAAATTCATGTAATTAAAGTGATTTTTGGACAAATTAGGCTCATTTAATATGTTAAAAATATAAATAGCTCTATGTATTTGGCTTGGGTTTATTATTACGGGCATAATATAAAAATTTGTTTTATTTTTAAAAATGGGTTTTCTGAACTTCCTAAAACTTACATTGGTTTATTGATCAAATAAGCTAATATTACTCTACATAAATTTTAAGAATATAAAAAGTTTAGTTGTATTCAACTAAATTGGATCATAATTATGATAAACATTTTATAGCAGTAATTATATTTGTACTATGTCAAACAAACCATCAATTTCACGATTCCTAGGTAAC
>NW_021891785.1:0-640 GCF_006229205.1 Suricata suricatta
CTTTAACTTTCCAAAATTGTCTTACTATAAACACTACTCTACCATGTTTTTATTTTCATAACACCCTTTGTAGAATGCACAACTCAGTCTAGGAGAGGCTTAAACTACTGTTACAAATTACCTTAATTCTACAGAATACTATATTCTATGGGTTATGGTTTTTTTCTTTTTGATACTTTAGATTTTGTCCCAACATTAAAAAAACACTATAAATTTGGCGCTTCTATTCACTAACTTTTCTCTTCATAAAGGATTACTTTCCTTTTCTTTTTACATTTCTATATATTTATTTGCCAGGTTTTTATTTTGCTTTTGTTATCATAGATTTGACTTACTTTCCTTTTGAATGTGTTTATTGGACTCTTACTGAACATTTCTCATGTGCAAAGCACTGTATTGGACACTGGAGTAGTCATATATGTTCATCCTCTGCTCTCAGAATCTGGAGGGGACAGCCAGCACACTAAGAGTTGAGATGGATGCCAATCTCTTGGGCATAATGGTTGGAAAGTATCTTGGAGAGAGATTGACCATGTTACTAGTTGGAAGAGTTCCCCAGGAAGTACTGGATCTCAAAGGATGAGTAGGAGTTGAATCCATGAAATGGGAAAATATATATTCCAGAAAAACATGTGAAGTT
>NW_021891786.1:0-640 GCF_006229205.1 Suricata suricatta
CAAAGATTAGGGAGATCTATACCGATAGTTGAAAATTTGAATAGTTAATGCTCAGAAGTTTATAAGGCAAGTTAACAAAAATAAGGATATGGCTATGGACTGAATGTTTGTGTCTCTCTTAAATTCGTATGTTCAAGCCCTCATCTCCAAGGTGACAGTATTTGGAAGTGGGGCCTTTGGGAGGTATTTGGGGTTACATTAGTTCATGAGGGAGAGGAGCCCTCATGATAAAAACACTACTTATGTATTTATTTTAAATGTTAAATTATATATAATTTAAAAGATAAATATATCTTTTATAAATATAATATAAATGTATAAATAAATATATAGATATATAAAGTATATATCTTTTATAAATATAACATATAATATATATCTTATAAATATATATTATACATAATATACATTATATATCTATAAACATAAATATATACACATCTATTTAAAAGAGCTACAAAGGCTCTGTCTCTCCTTTGGCACCAACCAAGGAAAGACTGCGAACAAACACCAAGATGGTGACCATGGGCAAGCCAGGAGGAGAGCCTGCGCCAAGAACTAAGTCTGTTAGCAGATCCAAGATACTGATCTTGGATTTTCTAGCCTCCAAAATTGCAAGGAATAAGTGTTTTGTACGGGC
>NW_021891787.1:0-640 GCF_006229205.1 Suricata suricatta
AATCCATCAAATCAAAGAGAAAATTCATGCTTCTAGCATTGATAATATCCTTGATTCTTGATTTCCAAAGAGTCTGTATCATCTTACATTCCTACCAGCAATATAATATATAAAGATTCTGATTTCTCCATATTTCCACCAACACTTTTTGTTTAGAGCCATCCTAGTGATTAAACATCTTTTCATGCGCTCATTGGCTCTTTTTATATTTTTTGTAGAGAAATGTTTATTTAAATCCTTTGCAATTTTTATTTGGGTTATTTCTCCATTATTGTTGAGTTGTAAGAGATCTTTTATATATTCTGGTCACGTATTCACTCATTTAAAATGGAAGGGACAGAGATGTGAACCTCTTTTCTCTCAAAGACACAGAAAGTAAAACGCAGATACAGAGCTGAGTATGAGGAAAACCTTGTCAAGACTGTGGCCCACCAGGACCTGCTGCTAATTTCTTGCCTTGCCTAATAACCTCTGTCAGCCAATTATGAGGCAGAGCTTAGATAAGCTCTACCAGAATTGGCTCCTGACAAATAGGAAACATGGAAAAGTCCAAAAGTAGTAGGAGGAAATGATTTGGTTATCAAGGTACCTGGATATGGTGGCTGTATCTCCTCCTCTCCTTGAGTTACTCTTGTGCCAA
>NW_021891788.1:0-640 GCF_006229205.1 Suricata suricatta
CAAAGTGGTGCATACATCATTCTAAATTAATTGAATAATAATTTGGAATACCTTGTGCTAAGGTAATAGAATAAGTATTAAATGTTCCAGTTCCATTCTTGTATAAAATATCTTCTGTTCTATAATTAATCATAAATTTAGATGTTTATCTGTTTTCAATATTACCATCATTTTCCATTTCAAGGAAAAATTATGCTATAAAATGAGGTGTTATCTTTGTAGCATCAAAGAATGAAAAGTATTCCTTTAAGTATCAAAAATTTGTAATATAACAATGTTACAATATTTTGAGATATAATAGGGCCCAAAATGTAAATATCAAGAGAAATAGGATTTGCAAGATAAGTTAGTGGAATTTTGTGAAATTAATTCTGTAAGGAAATTGAGTTGATGCAGTTGCTGATTTGCTTGATTACCAACCTTATGGACTTTTGAAGTATTAAAGTGCTTGAAAACCAAGCATCATCAGTTACTGGATTCATGATCAAGAAGCAGAGTCGTTCTTTGGTTGCTTTTAAGTTACATCAAACATCAGGTTCTAAGGAATGAAAAGCAGAAAGTGCCTAAATTCTGGGAAGATGAGTATTTTGAAATGTACCTGTGTTAAGGAGATCTTCTATTACTTCACTGATTAAGAGAA
>NW_021891789.1:0-640 GCF_006229205.1 Suricata suricatta
AACACTGTCAACTTTAACTTTCCGTAAAATCAACCAAAATTGTTCATCAACTGTCATGACAATCCCTACCCTTTTACCAATGACATTCTCTAAGATATAACTCAACTTTTAGAAAAGAAAAAAACTAGAAATGGATACAAATGCCAAAATAATTTACCAGAATGTATTATCAGAAGCAATGGTAAGTAAGAGAAAATCTAAGAAATTTCAAAGAGCGTTGGTAATGCTCTTGCTGAGTTGGTAGTAATATAAGGCTTAATAAACAGGTGTCTTCTGAAAGGTGAAAAGTCTTAATTGTCTTTTCCAATTAATGTTTTGTTATTTTGTGATCTAGCACATTAACTTACTAACATCTAATTTCATAGTTTTAGAAAAACACTTGACAACTATCTTAGACTATATCCAAAAGACATTGTTTCTCAAGTCAATTAAAATAACTGAGCAATTACAAAAATTTTTGTTAAAAAAAGTGAAAAGATGAAGCCTATACTATCCTCCAGTTTATTTTTAAAAATAAAATTAAAAATTAAAAACTCTGAAAAAAAGCCAAATTTCTTTATCAAAGCCATAGTGATGAAAAACAAAGGTAAAGTGCCTGCCTCTCATTTATCCCTGTTATAAGTTTAGGACAAGATTCAAG
>NW_021891790.1:0-640 GCF_006229205.1 Suricata suricatta
CAGAGAGGCGCAGGTCAGTGCCTTGGGATCCCGGACAGCAGCTGGGCATGGGGAAGAAAGGAAAGGAGGCCAATTTCAAGGGAGACTTGATAAACATGATTCAGGGGGAAGGAGAAGAGGTGGCAGAGTATTAAGCAGCCAGAACAAGAATAGTTTAGCCCCCGGGGCCAGACTCCCTGCATTCAGATACCGGCTCTGTTTCTTAGGAGTTGTGTGACCTTGAGTACATTGCCCGATCTTTCTGTCCTGGTCTCTAACTGCAGGGGTGAAGGCTATAGTCGTGGCTGTCTCACAAGGCGGTCATGAAGTTAAGTGAGGTAGCGTTGGTAAAGTAACTAAAACAGTGTCTGGTACAGAATATATGCTTCCTGTAATTATCTATCACATCTGGGTGGTAAAGGTATGTGGGGGTCTGTTACGTTATTTTTTGGATTTGAATTCTTTTATGCATTGTATGAACATAATGAACTTCTAAAAAGGTACTGTGAGCGATGCTTCCTAAGTCCTCACCTGCACGTGACACATTTGGCAGTCTTGTTAAAGTGCAGGCTTGGGTTCAGTGGGTCTGAAGTGCGGCCCAAGGCTCTGCATTTCTAATAAGGTCTTGGGTGGTCCTGCGCTGCTGGTCCGCTGGCCACTC
>NW_021891791.1:0-1408 GCF_006229205.1 Suricata suricatta
TGGATAGAATTCAAAGGAGGCATGAACTTGGAAGGGAATTATTACAGCTTAAATTTTATTAACCTATAATTAAAAATTAGCATTTCTTTCAATGATAAGTGTAGGCAAAAGCCATTGTATTCTTAGTCATAACTATGCCTTTTTCATCTATAGAAAAACAGATGTTTTTGTATCACATTATAGTTGAAGACAGATCAAATACTGTCTATATTTGCCCTTATTGAAAATTTTTGATAGTTAAAATACCAGCTACTTAATCTTGATATTTAATGAATTAATAATCACAATAATGCTATATCATGACTTTGTTTTCCAATACTTTGATGAAATTTATATTTTAATATCAATTGGTTTCCTTTGTAGTCCAACTTATTTTATTTTATATAATAAAATATTATTCAAATAAGGCATTCATGGACGTTTGAGTACAGCCAAAGGGACCCATGGTTCAAGGTGATGGGGAGTCAGATAGCAATATGGAAGTAACTTCTGGGTTCTTGATTGGGCTTCTAGAGTATAGTTGTCCTGTCAGGCTCATAGCTGGACTATCACTGGTGTTTGTTTTCCAAGGGTGCTGTAACTAGGTATCACAAAGTTTGTGGCTTTTAACAGTAAGAAATAATTGGTCTCACAGCTCTGGAAGCTAGGGGTTTAAAATTAAGGTGTTGACTGGGTCTTGATCTCCATGAAGCTTCTAAGGGAGAATCCTTCTTCACCCCTTCCAGCTTCTGATAGCACCCCAGGCATTCCTTGGTTTCTACATGTGTCACACCAAACTCTATCATCCTCTTCACATGGTGTTATTTCAGTATATCTGTGTGTTCATGTTGTCTTCCCTCTTTTAAGAAAGACACCAGTCATATTGGATTAAGGGCATACCCTAATACAGTATGACCTTATTTGATCTAATTGAATCTGCAAAGACCTTATTTCTAAATAACATGGCATTCACAGGTTCAGGGAGTTAGGACTTCAACTTCTCTTTTGTGGGGGGGGGGCATAATTCAATCTATCAAATTTGAGACAAACTGATATTTCATTGTAATTGAAATCACTCTGTTTTGAGGCCTGTTTTTTAAGCTTAGCCTGTACCTGGGTACAAAATACACTTTGCCATCAGAAGTAAAACATTCTAATTTAGATGTAGTTAACAGAGCTCTTGTGGGGTCCTGATTGTCCACGAAATTAATTATTCCCAGCACATTCCAGATCACAATAACTATGTTCTCTGATTAACTGTCAGAGTTGTCCCCAAAGACAGGGTCCAGTCCATATCCTGTTTTTTTTTTTTTTTGAATGAACCATAGAATTTATTTTTTATTTTGGCACCAATTTAGTTTTAATAATTCTTTTTATTTCCATAATATTTTATTGTCAAATTGTTTTCCATACAACACCCAGTGCTCTT
>NW_021891792.1:0-640 GCF_006229205.1 Suricata suricatta
ATGAGAATTTCTGTAGGTCCACATCCTTTCTAACATTCTGGCCGTTCTAATGGGTGTGCGGGAATGGTGATTTTTGGTGCGATCCAGTTGATCTTTTTTATTTTCTTTAATGGACTTTTTTAGTGTCTCATCTAAGAAACATTCACCTAACCCAAGGTCTCAGTGGTTTTCTCCTACAACTTCTTTTGCAAGTTTCATTGTTCTAGTTATTTCACTTAGGTCTATGACCCATTTTGAGTTAATTTTGTGGGTGGGTGATGCAGAGGTCTACGTCCATCTTACTGCATATGGATGTTCAGTTGTCCCCACACTATTTGCTGAACAGACTGCCCTTTTCCCAATTTATATTTTTGTCACCTTTGTCAAAAGTAAATGGACTATAAATACAATTATTTTTTTCTACACTCTTAATTCTGTTTCATTTGCCCATATGTCTTCTCTTTACTGTCTTGGTAAAGGGAGCTTTATAGCAAGTTCTGGAATTGGTAAGTGAAAAGTCCCTCAAGTTTACCTTTTCCCAAATCGTTTTGTCTATTCTATGTGTTTTACGTCTCCATTATAGATTTTTTTATTTGCTTGTTAATTTCCATTTAAAAGCTGCCATTTTGATAGCGAGGACATGGAAACTACAGATCAAGTT
>NW_021891793.1:0-640 GCF_006229205.1 Suricata suricatta
AGCTCATGTTCTAGAGGAGGGAGACAGACAATAAACCAAATGTGGTATTTAGATGGTGGTATGTCCTACAGACAAATATAAAGGAGGGACGAGGAATAGAGAGTTGTGAAGAAAGGCCAACCAAGGTTTTCCTGAAGGAGGTGAGGAGGGGGCCTTGTGAATATGTGGGTGGGAGGCTCCGGCTGCATGATCAGTAGATGCAGGAGCCCCTTAGGAGCACGCGTGGCCATTGCAGAAACCGTAGGAGGCTGGCGTGCAGTGAGGAAGGTGAGGTCAGAAAGGCAAGGGGCCTGGTGGTGCGGGGCTCTCCGGACTATTGGCTTGTACTTGAAGTGAGATAAGAAAACATTGGACTATTAGCAGAGGTGCAACATGATCTGACTTAAGGTTTTCCTTGAGCATGGCATTAAGAACAGTCCAAAAAGGGAAGGGAAGAAGCCGGAGGTGATGGCAATAATCCAGGAGAGGGGATGAGGGCTTGGAAGACGGTGAGAGCCAGGGAGGCTAAGGCACATTTGCCGGGAAATCAGCGTGCATGGCTTTAAGGTTCCTCATTCAGACAGTCATCTTCTAAGACCCAGGGAGCCCCTAGCAATGTGTTCATATGGCAATAGGCTGCAATAAAATTTGTAAACGTGGG
>NW_021891794.1:0-640 GCF_006229205.1 Suricata suricatta
TTCCTGTGATTTTCTAGCCATTTTTTGAGCTTCTATTGATATGTGAGAGCAAAACAATGGTGCTTAGCTATACCGCAGAGGTAAGAACGCTGAGGCTTGACTAATTTACGTAACAAATGTTCAGGTACACAGTACAGTGAGGTCACTTTAAATTCTTCTAACCTAAGGAAGTGAACCAAATTTCTTTCACGGTTTAGATGAGTTGAATCATTTACAATGGAGCCTTATTTGACGGTCCTTCTACCAGAACTATCTAAACTGGAGCCCAACTAAGAATGATGGCTCACCTTGGCATTCATTCCACTTTTCTAGACCCAGACTGGCCGCCTCCCCCACTAGCCCCCAACCAGTATCTAAAGAGTAAAGAATTTCTACGGAAGCTCTGATGACCAAACCTTCACTTGCCAAAAGACCAAGCTAGCATCTACAGATCTGCGTAGGTTAAAAACGAGTCTACCATACGGAGTCCTCACTCTGGCAGTGAGCCACACTGCAAGCCTAGAGGTGGAAAATGACCTGTGTCAGAAGGACTTTATCTGCACGAATACGATCTTGATTCTCAAGAGCTAGATTTTTGACAAGAGCTGATTCAACATTTAACAGATAATTATCGAGAACATCTAGAGAGCAGTCCCTGCCT
>NW_021891795.1:0-640 GCF_006229205.1 Suricata suricatta
CATGTTATTCTCCATCTATCGCATTTTTTTCTTCAGACTTCAACTTTGTAGAGGTACTATGGATCCTATATTATTTAGGTTCTGTCTGCTTTCCTGGATCTGGTTAAATGTCCCTATTTATACTTTTAGCTTAGTTATCTCAATATCACCTCAATCTCAATAAGTTTACCATAGATTTTATTACCACTTTTACTCGCAAGTTATTTTCTCCTTCCAATTTCTTTATTTCAGTCAGTGAAACTATCTAATTGTATATAATAAATATTTAAAAGTTAACTTGAAATAATCCAGTTTTTATTATTCTCTTTCATTTTTATATTGTCAGCTAATCTGGTCTGTATTCTATGTGAGTATGCATTTGGAAAGTTTTTATTTTGTTTAAGTGTATTTATTGTTTTGGGAGAGACAGAGACAGTGCGAGTGGGGGAGGGGCAGAGAGCGAGGGAGAGAAAGAAAATCCCAAGCAGGCTCTGTGCTGCCAACACAGAGTCCAGTGTGGAGCTTGACCTTCCAAAACTGTGAGATCATGACCTGAGCCAAAACCAAGAGTCAGAGGCTTAACCAACTGAGCCACTTAGGTGCCCCAGAAAGTGCTTTAGTGAAGTAAAATTTTATGAAGATGAATATAATTTATTTTGTC
>NW_021891796.1:0-640 GCF_006229205.1 Suricata suricatta
AAAAAAAAAAAAGAGAGAAAAATGAAATAAAAACAAGCACAAGCACCTGTGAAATTAAACATGGTGTTTCGGCTTAATGACTCTTAGGAAAGAAACAAAAAAGTCAGTTAAACAGAGGCCAAATAGCATGCCCGGAGCCATGTTGATTTCTGTATCAGTTACCCAAAGAATGTCTATTTCAGAGGGAGAACAAAGTGAGATGACTTTAATCTTTTAATATAGCCATAAATAAAGGATTATAAAAAGTAAGCATACAAGATACAAGTTATTGAGAAAACACATGAAAAACATTTCAATTAACAGAAAATACTAATGAAAATCTTAGGAAGAAAATAATACTGGTGAATTTTGGTAATAGTTGTCTTGTTAGTAGACGTTTCATATGAAATCTGTGCTTTCAGGTGCTTGCTTTGTAGTTCTGAATGTGGATTCTTTTTGATATAAAGCCATTTAAGCACTGCTAATGTAGGAGTGCCAACTGTAATTACTTGCATCTGGGACATGTATAAGGGTGTAAAAAGGGAACAGTAACTGTTGTTTTATAATACACTATTGTGGCTGCAGCAGATAGGATGAAAATTCAGGTAAAAATGAGATCTTTAAGTTGGAATGATTAAAAAAGGAATTTCAGCCAGATTTT
>NW_021891797.1:0-640 GCF_006229205.1 Suricata suricatta
TTTTTTAAATATTGAAAGAACTGCCAATACCAGGTCAGCATTCCCTTTCTTGTCACAGTTGACTGGAGCTGAGTCTCCTTGTTTGTCATCTGTCTGCTCCAGTGGGGATTTTAGTTGGTAACCTCTCTGTTCTAACTACAGGCCTTGGAAGGGCAGCTCTTTAAGCACTTATTAATTTTATTTCCAATAACAAGAACAGGTTTTACTGGAAAGGAATAGGACCATCTGGAGACCCCTCTGCCACTGATTCTGGGAGGCAGCAAAGTCAGAGAGCAAAGATGACTTAAGACATCTTGATTTATTTTGCAATTCTCTTCCAAAAGAGACTGGGAGTGGCAAAAGGAGAAGCATGATTATAGAAAAAGATCCAAGTCAGTTTCCCTTATTTGTTATCACCGTAAGTAACATTTAGGGAACAGTTTTTGCACATAGGGTATTGTCAATGCAAAGAAGAGTTAAAATAGCTCCCTACTGTTAAACCAGAAGAGTTTCATCTAATCCATATGTTATAAAGAAAAATAGTCATTGAAGACTAATAATACTGCTTTTCTATTATGCCAGTAGCTATAAGAACAGAGCAGAACAGAAATCAAATACAATCCTACACAATCAGTGGGGCTCATTGACTCTAAGGGCTGGA
>NW_021891798.1:0-640 GCF_006229205.1 Suricata suricatta
GACTTCCGCTTCCGGCAGGCGCGCGCGGGGCCGCCCTGCCAAGTCTCGCGAGAGCTCGGGGCCACCGTGCAGGTTTCTCCCGGTGCCTCGATCTCCGGAGCAGCGCGCCAGTCGTGGCAGGTGTCGCGCCAGGGGTGGCGGTGCCCCGCGAGCGCTCCCAGCCCGCTGTCCCGGGACAGGACACCGGTGTGCGTGAACCCCCCTAGCCGGGGGCCGGCGGCGGCGGGGACGTACGCTGAGGAACTGCGCGGGGAGGAGGGGCCCTTCCGGCGGCCTGCTCCTGGGGACCCCCTGCGCGAGGCGAGGCGAGGGCGGCGTCACGGCGAGGCCACAGCTCTCGCCCCTGGCTGGCTTGGCCTCGGCAGGGAGGCGTCCGCAGTCCGTTTTGTGCCCATTTTTCCCGACGCCCTTTTTCCCCGGCCGCAGTGAAGTCGTCAGTGCTCAGCTGCCTCCCGGCGCCGTGGCCTTTTCTTCTCGGAGGCTCTGCGGTTCCATCGGTGACCGGTGTCCCAGACGTGACCCGCCCCAACCCTCGAAACTGGCCTTCCGGACTGTGGACCCCCTTTTGTTAGGATCACCACCAGTTTCAACTTGGAAACTTTGATGCCCCTTTCCCGCCTGTACTTGCCCCCGTCAATTG
>NW_021891799.1:0-640 GCF_006229205.1 Suricata suricatta
AGCAAGCTGCTCCTGTGGGAAGGGAGTCTCTAATAATGTGTGTCTATGATAGATAAAGCATTCTATTTTATGCGTTCCCATTCCTTTGTTGTGAAAAGAAATTCGAACAAGACACTTTTAAATATCCAAGAGCCAGGTTCATCACAGCAAGTCAAAACCCCCATTTCCCGCAATAGCCGTGGGATCCTCAGCAACGTCTGTTCACAGTGTGGTCTACGCTGGTGTTCGTGTCTCAAAGCTTGGTAAGGGAGGAAGAACCCAGTTAAATACACAGACCTGGAGTAGGCCATAGGCAATCAAAACCGTGTCCTTCTTACTGTGTGTATGATGTTGGTAAAGTCTTTCACCAAATAAATGGGGAAAGTAGAACGTACCAGCCAGGGCTGTTTGGGAAGGTCAAATAAGATTATCCATGTTAGGTCCTGAGCAAAAGGCCTTGAAACCAGTACATATTCAGAAATTGTTAGCCGCTATTAAGGAAAATTTAAAAACCTTTCTTACTTTTGAATAATTGCAGACTTGCATGGAGGTTGCAAAAATACTAACAGAGTTATAACAACTCAGCTATGGAAGCCTTCACTCAGCTTCCTCCAATGATACCGTCTGTCCCACAGCACAATACCTGGAACTAGGAAATGGA
>NW_021891800.1:0-640 GCF_006229205.1 Suricata suricatta
CAGAGAATCATAATGCGCCAACATCTGGACAGGTGCTCTTGACCTTTCCAGTGCTACACAGATTTCCCTATGGTGACAACTGCATTCAGACAACAGTTAAATCTAGACTGGGGGATGCAATGAGGCACAGGTCAGCAGTCATTTATGAATTTTCCGTACAATTTTGTGAATGAGAATAGTTCCAAGAAGGGAGAAAAGAGAAATGGGTGTTTTTATTCAAGGCTAACATTTCAATGCCTATCTAAAAGCGTCTATAGAAAAAAAATAATTTGACTTGCTCTTACTCATTCTTTTCCCTTTTCTAACAGATAGACTTGGGGTTTGAACATACTTCTGGCAAGCCTTCTATTTTGGTTACCTTCTGAGAGATTCAAAGAAGAATTTTAGACACACTGTCACATTTCTTTGTACATAACACTTAAAAGAAGTTAATTGAGTCAACAATTTAGATACTGACAACCTATCGCTATCCAAATGGTTTTGGTAAAGCAAAGGTGAAAATCAATCACTTGATAGCAGGTTGGCAGATAAAATACAGAACACTTTGTTGAGCTTTAATTTCAGATAACACATTTCAAATTTTAGCATAAAGATATCCCCAAATATTGCCTGAAACATACTTGCAATAAAATAATTTTTT
>NW_021891801.1:0-640 GCF_006229205.1 Suricata suricatta
TGGCCTTAGAAAATGGTTTTGAATGGAAATAAAAGACAATGGCATGCAGCTGGACGTCTGCCCAGATGGTTTTGGTCAGTGCTCTGTACAATAAAGAGTTTATGGTTCTGACAGTTGAAAAAAGGAAAACAAGTGTATATATTTATCCAAATTACAAATACATAAACACTTGAAAAGGTCCATCTCCTTCAGAAGACCTAGAAACTGAACGTATAGCAAGATACCATAGTCTACCTAATTGATAAGCAAAACGAGTTCGATGTGGGGGAAGTGGAAGTAGTGACTGGTGCGAGGATAAACTAACTCGGTGTGGGAAGGTTCTCTCAGTATTACGGATTCACGTACTCTGACTCGGCACGTCCCGGTAGGGATTCCCTCAGACATGCACAGTTTGCAAACAGACCCAATGTTCCCCTTGCAGAGTTAGCCATTGAGGTGTTGCTTTCATAGCAAAAGGAAAAATAGAGTGGTGTCCCATTAGGTGGATCGAGTGGTAAAAATTGTGGTACAACCATGTAGTAGAATATTACACAGCTGCCAAAAAGAATGACCAGGCATTTTATGTACTGATAAGGGAGGGGAAAAAAAACAAGCTGGAAACCACTGGGTGTAGTATGCCCTCATTCCTGTATAAAAAATG
>NW_021891802.1:0-1408 GCF_006229205.1 Suricata suricatta
GAGGATGTACAGGAGCATGGGAAGAGAAGGATTTCTAAGATACCTCATTCAGAAATGCAGACACTAGAAAGGGTATCAATAAATGGAGGGAATTGAATGCACTATTGGTGTATTAGTTTCTTGTGTCTGCTATAACAAATTACCACAAACTATGGCCTTAAAACACTAGAAATTCATTCTCTTACAGTTTTGGAGGTTAGAAATCTGAACTCAAGGTGTTGGCAGGGTCATCCTTCTTATAAAGGGTCCTGGGGAGAACTAGTTCCTTGCCTCTTCCAGCTGGTGGCTGCTGGCATTCATTACTGTGACGTGTACCTCTCTAGTCTGCCTCTGTGGTAATATTCCCTCTTCCTTTTCTGCTTTTGTCAAATTTCTCACTGCTTTATTCTGAGAGGACACATGCCATTGGAGTTAGAGCCCATTGGAAAATCCAGGATGATCTCCTCATCACAAAATCCATACCTTAATTATAGCTTCAAAAACTCTTTTTCCAAATAAGGTAATATTCATAGGTTCAGGGAATTAGAACATGGACATATTTTTGGAGGGACCACCACTCAACCCATTACAGCTCTGATTTAACAACAACAACAACAACAAAAATTGGAGTTTGTTATGATTCCTCAGTGACAATTCTTGATTGTGTTGTCCAGCTCCCAACATGGGGTACTACTTTCTGAGGAATGGGGGCCTTTGTCAGCAAATAACTAAGCCTCATTGTGCTTCCCTAAGAAATCAGACTGATCCATGTGGTAAAGTTTCAAACAGTCACTTTTTTATAGTAAAGATCTTTGCTTAGGAAGCCATGCAATGAAAGCAAGATCAAACATTTTCTTTAAACAAGGGAATCATCTGTCGGTCAAGATTTAAATCCTGATTCTTTCCTTTCACTTATCATAATCTTATGATAGGGATTCTTATAATCTGGCTTAGGAACTATCATGTGCTTTAATCCATGGAAAAGGAAAACATTTCACTTGGCACTCAAGCTTATAAAATGTCAGTGATCATCAAGATCTTCTTTTAAGCAATGATACAGCACAAGGACATGCAACGAAATCCAAGTTTATAATTTCTGACTGATTTTCCTCGTGCCAGTCTCTATATCTTATGACTGCATTTTCACATTCCCTGACACTCAGGAGACCTGAAATTTCTAAATTAAATTTAATTTGTTTAAAGTATCATAATGGGTACTTTTTAGGACCAAGTGTTCCACAATTTATTTGAATCTCCTATATAATTCTCCATTTCCCTCAGTAAGTACAAACAACTGTTCTATTTCAATTTTAAGGCCACAAAATTTTATTACAACCAGTAATGGTTTCTTTTTTGCTCTTAGTAATGGAACCACTTACATCTCTGTCCTTACATTCCCAGGTCAATAAAATGTCAATTAAAAGGTCAG
>NW_021891803.1:0-640 GCF_006229205.1 Suricata suricatta
ACAAATAAATAAGAAGTAAATAAATTGTAAGAGACATTATAAGAAAACCCAGCCCATAACAGTGTTTAGAGTGAGGCTGCCCCTTCTGCATTAAAAAAAAATAACTTGAAAAAAAACCTTAATGGAGCACCTGGGTAGCTCAGATGGTTACGCTTTTGAGTGGCTCAGGTTATGAACTCACAGTTCGTGGTTTCGGGTTCCACATCAGGCTCTGTGCTGACAGCTCAGAGCCTGGAGCCTGCTTTGGATTCTGTGTCTCCCTCTCTCAACCCCTTCCCTTCTAGTGCTGCATCTCTCTCTCTCAAAAATGAATAAATATTAAAATATAAATAAATAAATACCTTAAAATCATCTATGGGCCCCAACCAAAGGCTCCATCTGATTTATTCATCTCTTTATGGAAGATTAAGTATTTGAGCTAAATTAAAATTCTCATTTGTGATCTGAAGTAGGATAGCCCTGTTGACTGATGGGGACCTAGTTGGCCCCAAGGTCTAATCCCTCTAAGGCACTACAGCAGGCGCTCCTGCCCAGGGGGAAAAAGAATAGGGTGTTTCTCTTTCTTTCTTTTGTTTTGGAGTAGGCTCCACGCCCACTGAGGGGCTTAAACTCACCACCCTGAGATCTGAAGAGTCACACA
>NW_021891804.1:0-640 GCF_006229205.1 Suricata suricatta
AAAGGATATCAAATATCAACATTAATTTAATCAATTGTATCAAATGCTGCTGCTGGATCAAATAACATTGAATAAAAAATGATCTTTATATTTAACAACATGGAGGTCTTCAGTGACTTTGATGAGAATGGTTTTTTTATAGATAGAAGAACAGCAAGTCATCAAAGTGAGGAGCCAAATTTGAAATAGTTACTCTAGACTATCCTTTGAGAAGATCTGCCATAAAGAGAGCTGAGAAATGATGGTAGCTTGTTCAAGGCAAAGTGGAGTCAAAGATGGGAATAAAAGTGTGGTTAAAGATGGGGTAAATAACAGCATGTTTGTATGTGAAGGAAGTGATTAGTTTCAGAGGAAAAAAAGTTAATGATGTGGCATAGAGACGTGAGAAATGCCGGTGTGGCCTTACATAGGTAGAAGACTGAAGATCAAATACATAAGTGGATGGGTCAGTTCTACAGGAACTGGTGGAAAGTGTAATATTTGGTTCCACACTGGGCCATTACTTATACATGTGTAGGTTGTGCTCTGCTCAAGTTTGTCTGCCTGAGGGGAGAGGGAAATGCAGTCACATTGTGTGCCTTGATGTGGGAACAAATCTAACCAGTAGCAGGAGCATAAAAGTATCATCTGAGTTACAGAT
>NW_021891805.1:0-640 GCF_006229205.1 Suricata suricatta
TATTGAATAATAAAGGTATTAGAAGCTGCTCTTATTTTGGCCCTGACTTTCACAGGAATGAATCATTCATGTGTTTTATCACGGAATATGATAGGGCTATTGGTTTTAAAGCATATTTATCATTCAAAAATCTTTCATTGAAACAGGGTTTTCAAATTAATGTATATTCATAACATTTTCTCCCTTAAAATAACTTTTGTATATGTGATTTTACTGCTTCTATTATTCACAATTTAATGAATATCTGTTATTTTCTTAATTTTTAAATGGGCTAGCAATTTATTTAATTACTACTAATTTTCCATGCATTCTATTGGTTAATTTTTCTGTTTCTTAATACCTGCTTTTCATTCATTTAACAAATATTTATTAAAAGTTCTATATATTTTCAACATTGTTGAAGTAAATGGGTATATAGTATAGTACAGGTTGAAAAGGCTGGTGTTCTCATGAGACTTACAGTTTATAAACAGAAACACGCAATAAACAACTAATAACTGTATAATTTTATAAATATGTTAGTTCCATGAAAATAAAACTGAATCAAAATCAAACATGTCTTGAGTCAATGGCATTTTAGACAGAGACCTCTGCTGTTATTAATTTTTTGTTTTCCTTGTTTTTGTTTCTGTATATATAT
>NW_021891806.1:0-640 GCF_006229205.1 Suricata suricatta
CCCCGAGAGCCGGAGCGAGAGTACCGCGCGCGGCCCCCGCGGCCCATGCGAGCCGCCATGCGGCTCAGGGAGCTGTCCCTGCGGCAGGACCCCGACCTGCGGCAGGAGCTGGCCTCGCTGGCCCGCGGCTGCGACTTCGTGCTGCCCTCCCGCTTCAAGAAGAGGCTGAAGGCCTTCCAGCAGGTGCGGGGCAGGGGTGCAGGGTGCGGGCGCCGTCTGTGCCCTCACCTGGGCCGGCGGCCAGAGGTCCCGCCTGTACGGGGACCTTCTTCCCCAGGAAGCCGGCTCCTTCGTGGCAGGTTGGGGAGGGGGCTCCCAGACTCAGCTGCGCCTGAGGGGTGTAGAGCTGCGAGAGGGGAGCCTGCCCGTCTCTGCTCCAGCCCGTGTGTCCTCCGGGCTGTGGGGACACCGTCCCCGTGTGTCCTCTGGGCTGTGGGGAGACACCGTCCCCGCGTGTCGTCTGGGCTGTGGGGAGACACTGCGTCCCGCACCAGGCAGAGCAGGTACGGGGCACGTGTGACAAACCAGGTGGCTTTTAAACTGCCTGAGTGTCACGCAAACCCATGTAACCGGTGGCACGGCGGCTCTCATGGAGCTCGACAGGAAAGCTCTGTGTGTGTGTGTGTGTGTGTGTGTGTGT
>NW_021891807.1:0-640 GCF_006229205.1 Suricata suricatta
GCTCAGTCAGTTAGGCATCCGACTTCGGCTCAAGTCATGATCTCATCATTTGTGGGTTCGAGCCCCGCATTGGGCTCTATTCCAACAGTTCAAAGCCTGGCGTCTGCTTCAGATTCTGTGTCTCTCTCTCTCTCTCTGCCCCTCCCCTGCTCACGTTCTGTCTCTCTCTCTTTCAAAAATAAATAAACATTAAAAAAAAACCCACAACATTTTAAAGCATGAGCCAAAGTCCATCAGTCCCAATTGACATCAGCTCTTCATGGTGAAGACTGTTTGTGTCACTGGGATGGTGGCCACGCTGGAAATGGGCAGAGCTTGGAGCCTTTTGCCCCTACTCATCTCAGCAGATGGCAAGACTTTCCTTCTCTCACCAGTACTCATTTAGGTGGGTTAGAACTACAAACCTTTCACGCCTTTTGCTTTTTCTTCTTTGTTACAGTTTGCCTGTAGCTTTGCTTGGAAAAGCAGAATCTATTGAGTCGATGTGTTTCTCTTTATTTCTGGTTAGTTTCTCTTTCCAGCTAAAACATACAGAAAATTTTAAGCTCATAGTATGTCAGGGGGATGTTTAGATCTAAAATAAACTCATCAAAATGAAGAAACAAGAAGGACTCATTTAATACATGCACTTTTTCCTTTG
>NW_021891808.1:0-640 GCF_006229205.1 Suricata suricatta
GTGCCTTAAACAACAAACATTTATTCCTCACGCTTACGGAAGCTGGGAAGTCCAAGAGCATTGTGCCAGCAGATTTCGTTGTTGGTGAGGACCCTTTCCTGATTTTCAGACTGCACCTTCTTACCTTGTGTTCCCGTGGTAGAATAGAGAGGAAGTTCTGGTGATGCTTTCCCACCTTTATATTTTTTTAGTTTAAATTTTAGTTAGTTAACATACAGTGCAAAAGTGATTTCACTGGTAGGATTCAGTGGTTCATCGCTACATACCACACCCTGTGCTCACCACAAGTGCCCTCCTTCATACCCATTTGCCATATAGCCCATCTCCCATCTTAAATTAATTTTTTATATTGAGATGTAATTGACATATCACATTATATTATTTTCAGATGTACAGCATTGTGATTCAGTGTTTGTATGTATTACAAAATGATCACCATGGTTAGTTAACACCCTCCACCTCACACAGTCTATTCTTTTTCTTGTGATGAGAACTTTAAAGGTCTATCTTTTAACAACTCTCACATACACCTTATGTTATTATTAACTGTGATCGTCATGGCACACATTACATTCCCCAAACTTATTTATTTTATCAATGGAAGTTTGTCCCTTTTGACCAACCTTCACCCATTCCTGCC
>NW_021891809.1:0-640 GCF_006229205.1 Suricata suricatta
GGGGGGTGTGGGTGTGTTGTGTATTCTATGTGTTTGAGATAATTCTCTAAAAAAGGTTTTATATCCTTGTTAACATTTTCTTCTTTTCGTTAAGAGTTACACGTGTTATCTGCTACATGACTGAGCTAACTCTGTAATAAGATTTCGTATCATGGTGTATCAGTTGTAGACTCAGTGGCTGGAAATAAGCTCACGGTTTCTCATCAGTGAGTGGCTGTGCTGGTGGCATCTGGGCGCACTCACGTAGCTGCGGTAGAAGAGCCACGAGGGCCACACCCACCCCTCTGGCCTGCAGTTCTGGCAGGTGCCTGGGTACCTGGGGTCCTGTCATTCCTCAGTAGGCCAGAGGAGCCTCTCCCTGGGGGGTTTCAGAGCAGCGAACCAGGGAGGCACAAAGCGGAAGCTGCAGTATCTCCCAAGGCTTGTTTAGTTTAGCATGGCGGCACTTCGACCACATTCTGTTGGTGAAAACAAATCGCAAGGCTCATCCAGATTCAGGGATGGGAAACAGACTCCACCCCTGATGGGAAGAGAGGCAAAGTCGCACTGCAAAGGGGCAGGGACACAGAAAGATTGATTCATTAAAGCCATTCCTGGAACAACCTAGAATTCCCTGCAGTTAGAAAAATCATTGTCTTTC
>NW_021891810.1:0-640 GCF_006229205.1 Suricata suricatta
GCATCTTAAATTCTCTTCCTAAGATAATAACCTGAGAAAATCCGAAATGAGCCAAATAGAGAAGACATGATGAGCTACATATGCATTGTAAACCTATTGCAATTAAATTTTGCTTACCTAATAATTAAATTCATGCCATAGGCATTAAGTTATGCCTATGCCTATCTAATTTAAGTTCAAAGAACATTTTTATTGGGGATGATCATTTGAAAATGACCTTCGAACATCCTCTTTGGGTTTTCCCTATTTAACAAACTTAGTTAAAAACTCAACTTATCAGGGGGTGCCTGGATGGCTCAGTGGATTAAAAGTCCAACTCTTTATTCAGGCTCAGGTTATGATCTCATAGTTCATGATCTCGAGTGCTGCATCAGGCTCTGTGCTGACGATGTGGGGCCTACTTGGGATGCTCCTTCTCTCCCTCTCTCTGCCTCTCCCTCACTGGGCATGGTCTCTTTCTCAAAATAAATAAACTTAAAAAAAACACAACCCTGTTCTCTTAGAAATCCAGATTCATATTTGATGTCCAAACTCAAGGTCAAATAAAATTAAAACTCACTTGCTTACCTTAACATTGCATGTGTGTGTGTGTACATGTATTCCATTCTTATCTTAAGCACAAATACCAAGTCTATGAAAC
>NW_021891811.1:0-640 GCF_006229205.1 Suricata suricatta
CTGTCTGTCTGTAGCTTTGTCCACACGTTCTCTGCATTCTGAGACCCAAGGAGATCTTTGCTGTGACTTTAGTTACCTTGGGCACACAGCCTGATGTGGGGCTCAAACCCACAAGTCCTGAGATCATGACCTGAGTCGAAGTCAATGCTTAACTGACTGAGTTAAGCCCCTCTGATAGCAACTTTTAAAACTGGCATTTGTTTTGAAATATTTGCTGAAACATAGTTCAAAAGAGAATGGACATTTGGGCTCAGTTGCTTATAATCTGTACATCACATCTTAATTTTGTATAGATTACACACATGACCATTTATGCCAAGTCCTTCCAAGACTATGTACTTTTTGTTTAAAAAATTGGAATTTGTTCTCCCTTTTGGAGGGGAACACTGATATTTAAGTTTTTAGAGCCTGTCCCCTCATATACATAAAATGGAAATATGACTATGAGAGACAATATAGGAAATGTGTAATCCTGTATTTTATTTTATATGCCAGTCTACTTTATTGTGAAAAGATTAGAGGTTTAAATCAGGACTTGTGGAAACTTAGAGTAAAATATCTAGAGCTGTTAACTGTAAGGGGTGAAATAGGAATTCTTCAGGGGAGCAGTTGTACTACTGGGCTAATAAACATGGTTAAA
>NW_021891812.1:0-640 GCF_006229205.1 Suricata suricatta
TTTTTAAAGAACAAAGGGTTTTCAGGAATTTTTTTAAAGTTTAATTTTTTCCCCCAACCAACACTTGGCTACTGAATTATAATGTGTTTTGAGTACAGTAGGTGAAGTACAGTAGGATGAAGTACTGTATTTAAAGAAATAGGCAGCCGTGAAAAGCTTTAACATTTTAATACTGCTGAAATCCCTTATAACTTCCCATAAACATTTGAATATAATCACTAGTCACATTTAATTAGCCCACCAGGGTTAAAAATATGGAATTAAGCACCAATGAAATGGGAAAACGCCATTGTTCTTTAATTACCAAGTGATTTTAATTGCTATTAGAATAATTAACTATTATTTAAGTCATTCATCGATCGAAGCATCTTAAGGTGACTGTTATGTACACCATTTGCTGAAAACACATTATTTTAACTTTGGACATCTGTGACTCACAGTGCCCGGTTCATCGAAGGATACAGAAGTAAAGTCATGCACGGGGAGTCTGTCCCTGTGACTGAATGATGTCCGTGCGTCTACTGTTTTGCTTGGCTTCTTGGGTTCAAAACAAAGTTCAACCTAAAAATCCATTTGCAGGGTGAGACTTTTACAAAGGTATCTGGTTATTCCTTAGTTTTTCATTTGTTACAACAAAAAT
>NW_021891813.1:0-1408 GCF_006229205.1 Suricata suricatta
AGCTCATCAGAACACTTCTTAGGCTAAAACGTCAAACTTTCATTTATAGTCCGATCTCGAGAACAATGAAAACTTTTGATGAGAACACTCAGTGAAATCCAGAATAATGACAGTCGCTGTCATATAGGCGACTGACCAGCACCGAGGAAAGCGTCCTTGACTCCAGATGAGTAGTTGCAAATAACAGTTTTTATAATCGGCTGCCTTGAAATTTCAGAACCCTGTCCCATCAGACAGATGGCAGGCAAAGCTTGAGAATAAGGTTTGCACAAAAGCTTAGCATTAAAACGTATTATTTTATGCAAAATAAGGTTTGTGCAGCACAGGTTGGCCCACTGATGGTGCATTTCCACTGTGATAAAATTCCACCTAAGACTTAATTCAATCTGCACTTTGGTTAATGGTTTTCTTTAAGGCTAATGCACGTGTGTTTGAGAGGAAGGAGGAGGAGAAAGAAAGCGGAGTCTGATTTCTGCAGAATCCCTGAATCTTCGGAGGGCGTCTCTGATTGCCCGGCTTTGCCTGGAGAAACCCCCCCATCTGTCCCAGAGGCTGGCTTCTGTGGGCCGGAACACCACCTTCAGCCTGCATCCTGTTGAACTTGGCCTGATGCTTTAAATGTGTTCTGAAATGAGTTGCCTACATTTAAAACTCAACAGATTTCATTTTAATACCTAGATTTTCTGCTCTTTTTGGGGAAAAAAATGGACATCTGGCTGTCTCTGGGTCCTCAGTTCCCGGTGGGGACGTCTGGGTAGAGAGGAAGTCTGCATTCTCTGGTCTGCCCCAGCTCTGACCCACCACCCAGTTCTCTCTGCTAATTTCCCTTGCCTACTGGTCCCCAGAGACTTTTGATCTCTACACTGGAGGGGATAGCCGACTTGGCATTTGAATAACAAAACCCCAAGCTTTACAGATAGTGGCCCGCTTGAGGAACCTCACTAACTCCCTGTAGGTAAATGCCCCTCCCCTCCTGTTAGCATGTAATTTACTTCCTGAGCTCCTCGCCGGCTGCACAGAGCAGAGCAAAGGCTGTATGTTCTTAGAGGCTCAGCTGGGTTTCTTAGGCTCTTCTGGGGAGACAGGGCTGTTTAGGGTGATGGACCACCTCCAAGTCTAGACCAAGGAGTGGGCTTCTGCTTAACAAACAGTGCCTAGAGGTTTCCAAGTTGGGGTAACTGGTTCCTCCCTATGTCTAACCACCTGCTTACATTGCTGCTGTCAAGCCTCAAAGCTCATAAAATTGGGCAGTTGCAGGAAGAGAAGACTTTTAATTCCATGCGTATCCCCTGGTGATATGCCTCTAACTAGGCTGTACTAACAATATTACAAATAAAGATCACAGCGGACCTTTCCTAAGTGTGGACTAGACTAAGTGTTGTACGTGCTCTTAATTCGCCTCACAGCC
>NW_021891814.1:0-640 GCF_006229205.1 Suricata suricatta
TGCAAAGTTGCGCAGTGACACTTCGCATTTGTGTGATATTCTTTTTGCTCAGGGCTGGTGTGCAGGAGTGAATGATTTGTTCATGAACACGCTCAGTCACTCATTCACTCATTATGTGTAGAGTGCTACTCAATGCAGTTTTGTGGTGCTCAGCTCCTTATATGAAGCCTGGGAATCTTGAAGAAATAGAAAAGTCTATTGCTTTATAAAAAACACGAATTTGACCCTGAAAACAATTGATGCTCATGAATTAATAAGGGGAAAAAAAAGTGAAAAATCTAAAAGGATGACATTAAGTCATAAAAGTAAATCTTTAGATAATTTGAGAAAATCATTTCAAATAAAATATTTTTGTATCAATGACATTAATAAACTGCATTTTATATAGATTTGTGAATCCATTTCAATAAATGTTTCTACCAGTACAAAATTACTCATCTACTGAGTCATGGCCTGTAGTAAAGTTGTACCCAGTGGGGAAATTTTATTCACCAGATTTCCTCTTAGAAAGAACCCTGGGGGCACCTGATGACTCAGTCAGTTAAGTACCTGACTTTTGATTTTAGGTCAGGTCACCATCTCACAGATTGAGCCCTGTATCTGGCTCTGTGCTTTCAGCTTGGGATTCTCTCTCTCTCTC
>NW_021891815.1:0-640 GCF_006229205.1 Suricata suricatta
TTTTTTTTTAATGCTTATTTCTATTTGAAAGAGAGAGACAGAGTGTGAGTCAGGGAGGGTCAAAGAGAGAGGGAGACACAGAATCCAAAGGAGGCTCCCAGGCTCTCAGCTGTCAGCACAGAGCCTGACACAGGGCTTGAACTCACAAACCGTGAGATCATGACCTGAGCCGACGTTGGATGCTTAACTGACTGAGCTACCCAGGCACCTCTTGGATGCACTTTTCTTATGCCTTCCCTTCCACAACCACTAAAATGTTTCATCTGTCATGATCTGTTAACATCGCTTGTCTCTCAGGTCCCTCTCACTTCCTGGGTCGTGATACTAGAGGCAGAAGGCTTGCTGTCCCTCATTCTGTGTTGTAAGTGCCTTGGAGTTCCCTCAGGCACCTCCACTGTACCTTGTGCAAACTTAGCTCATTATTTTCCTTCAAAATCCCCCACCCTGGGGTGCCTGGGTAGCTCAGGCGGTTACACATCCACCTCTTAATTATTGGATTATTGGACCAGGTCATGATCTCACAGTTTGAGAAATGGAGTCCTGCATCAGTCTGTACTCTGACAGCATGAAGCCTGCTTGGGATTCTCTCTCTCCCTCTGCCTCTCTCTCTTTCAAAATAAATAAACATTTAAAAAAAAAA
>NW_021891816.1:0-640 GCF_006229205.1 Suricata suricatta
AAGTGAAACTACAATACAATCTAAGTTTATTTTGGGAGTGTTTGCTGTATAATTGGACTCAATGAAATGTTTAGAGGTGCAGTAGGCATGACTTTGAGTAGATAATGAAAGAAAATGCAAAATGCTAAAAAAAAAAATGAAAGCATCATTATAATGTAGCAGTATCCACAACTAGATAGAGTAGATCACTCCTCTCTCTTGTGACTTTTTCTGGATCTTACATGTTTTGACCATTTTAAACCTACTAACATTTTTAAGAGCAAAAGTAATTAAGGAAAAGGAAAGCTTGATACTACTCCATATGGGCTTTCTGCAGCAGACTGTGTAAACTTGTTTTCAACTCAAAACTCAGATTAAAGTTTTGAGAAAGCATACCTATTTGTTTTTTTGGTAAAAAACTATTTGGATTTCTATCCCTTGTTTTCTCTTTTATTTAATGTTTTTTTTTTTTAATTTTTGAGAGACAGAGAGAGACAGCACAATTAGGGGAGGGTCAGAGAAAGAGGAAGACACAGAATCAGAAGCAGGCTCCAGGCTCTGAGCTAGCAGTCAGCACAGAGCCCAATGCGGGGCTTGAACTCATACCATGAGATCATGACCTGAGCTGAAGCTGGACGCTTAACCGACTTGAGCCACCCAG
>NW_021891817.1:0-640 GCF_006229205.1 Suricata suricatta
TTTGCCAAGCCTACCCATAATTTACTTCTAAATTTAATTTAGTTTTTAATGCTTAAGGGAATTTTAAGTCTTCTTCTTGGATTAAACATTCTTAAATAATATAGAAATCCCGTTAGAGTTGGGAATAGGTGAGCAATTAAGTTTTCATTGGGTAAAACCTGAACAATGATTAATTTTTCAATAGTGACCATGAGCCAAAGCTGATTACAGGGGTAAAGGATGTATTCTTGAAGAGTAACAGGAAAAAATAGAAAAGAAGAAAGGAATACTGAAAAAAAAAATCTGGATGATTAATAATTGGTCATGGTAATCTTTACTTTTTTCAAAATGTTTCCTAAGATGAGTAAAAAGTGTCATACACTTTAAAGTTACACATTATACGTCAGTTATAACTCAATAAAGCTGGGGAGAAAAAGCAGTTGAAAACTAGGACTTTTAGTACTTTTAGCAACTCTTAAGTGGGTAGTCTGCTGTACTGCCAATAAACGTTAAGGCCAGATCATCCCACAATTGGCTGAATTGAAGTATTCTGATTGAGCCAAGAAATAAGAAGGTGTATCAGCAGATTAAGAGAGTTTGATAGTTACTAAGAGGCTGAGAGTGCCCCCTCCAGAAATGACAGGGTCAGGAAAACAAATAT
>NW_021891818.1:0-640 GCF_006229205.1 Suricata suricatta
AGGCCAACAACTTGGATCATGGACCTACAGAGTCAAGGCCGTTCTTGAAATGAGGTCACCATACAAATCTGTTGTAACATATGTTTTATTGAACTGGCCTGGAGGCACCGAAATTATAGTACTAACCAAGGGCAACTTCAGTTGGTGTATCCCAATGCATCTAGGCAGGTGAGAAACAAGGAAAGAAAATCATGTACTAAGGTTTTCTAGAATTGTTAAGAGGGTGAAACTGCACTTGGCATTGTGAATGCAAGACCAGCAGAGAAAATGCACAAGTACCAGCTCTGAAAGTGAAATGTCGCTAGCATACATTAAATGCCACTAGTGTACAATTCTGTAAGCAGAATTGGTAGCACTTCCTTAATTACTCTTACTTGATGTTAGAAAGGTTAAATTTTCTAACTTATCCACAACATAAGCAAAATTAGATCCTACATTCAAGTAATTAAAACTGCTTGGAGCTTCAGAAGAGGTTATAAATTATGGAAAATCTGAGGACAAGAAATGTCAACAAATGATATGTTCCCCAAGTCAATATGGGATCAGTCCACAGCCCCTTCTAGAAATATCTTGTTCCTATTGAGCTCACATTGCTTAGCTCTGGTTTGGCATTTGATAGCATCTTGTTGATTGACTGACC
>NW_021891819.1:0-640 GCF_006229205.1 Suricata suricatta
ACTCCATCCTTTTTCATTGCCAAGTAGTATTCCACATCTTCTTTATCCATTCATCAGTTGATGGAAATTTGGGCTCTTTCCATAATTTGGCTGTTGTTGGTAGCACTGATGTAAACATTGGAGTACATGTGCCCCTATGAATCACCACTCTTCTATCCTTTCGATAAATTCCCAGTAGTGCTATTGCTGGGTTGTAGGATAATTCTATTTTTAATTTTTTGAGGAACCTCCACACTGTTTTCTAGAGCAGTTCCACCAGTTTGCATTCCCACCATCAGTGCAACAAGGTTCCCATTTCTCTATATCCTTGCCAGCATTTGTTGTTTCCTGAGTTGCTCATTTTAGCCACTCTGACTGGTGTGAGGTGATTTTTCAGTGTGCTTTTGATTTGTATTTTCCTGCTGATGAGCAATGTTGAGTGTCTATGTGTCTGTTTAGCATCTGGATGTCTTCGGAAAAGTATCTATTCAGGTCTTCTGCCCATTTCTTCACTGTATTATTTGTTTTGGGGGTGTTAAGTTTAGTAAGTTCTTTATAGATTTTGGATACTAACCCTTTATCAAAGAAGTCATTTACAAATATCTTCTCCCATTCCACTGTTGCCTTTTGTTGATTATTTCCTTTGCAGTGCAGAAGTTTG
>NW_021891820.1:0-640 GCF_006229205.1 Suricata suricatta
CAGATGGCCATGCTTTGTACAAGTGTCTCTGGTCTGGGACAAGGGGTTGAGAAGAAACAACTGCTGCCCAGCCAGGGGAGAAGAGAAGGGCCGAGGCAATCAGAGGTTGTACAGGCAGGTAGGAGTCAGGGTCTATGGCAAGACGGAGCCAGAAGCATGAAGACGGACTCTGCAAGGCAGGCCGGATGCAGCGCCGGGGCCAAGGCTGACTTTTGTGAGGAGAGCACCAAACCTGGAAACGAAGCCAGGAGAGAAGTAAACATGTGAAGAGAGAACAACTGCATTCTTTCAGAGTGACAGAGAAGGATTGAGAAAGAAGGAAAGACAGGAAGGCAAATGGAAGGGGAGACGGACCAACAGATAGTGAGGGACTAATGGGCAGCCTGGTTGACAGACACAGAGAGACTGACAGAGATAGAACAAACCAAATCGGCCGAGTTTCTCTTCTTGGGTCACACGCATGGTGGACACATGGCTGTGGAACTGGGGAGCGGTTCCCCGAGGAGGTGGGGCACGGGCTGGGCCCGCCGCAGAGGGGAGAGTGGACGTCAGGAGAGGGGGGCCACAGCAGTGGGAGCTTTCCTTCAAACTTCTCAACAGTTTCTTTAACATAATTACAGAAGCAACACATACTCCAGCC
>NW_021891821.1:0-640 GCF_006229205.1 Suricata suricatta
CCAGCTGTTGGCTTTTTTATTTTTATTTTTTTAACCTATGGGAATGAAACTTCTATCCTGTAACAGAGGTGGACAGAAAGGGTAATTCAGTGTGTGTGTAGGAGTCTGCTAACCTATCTCGCCAGTTCCATGGTGTGAGCACAAGAATTTGGTTTCAGTCTTGGGCACAGCAGGCATACACCTCACGGAGAGGCTTTCTGGAAAAAGTCGGATTTTTTCAGGATGTGGATGGGTATGAGGAGGAGTGGGGGGAACATGTGGTCTTGAGACAGTAAGAGCAGCAGGGTCCAGTGGTTCAGGGCTTGAAGATTTGCAGAGCTGGAGCGGGGCCCTCTCGGAAGAAGAACTGGGAAGCCAAGCCAGGGAGGGCCAGATTGTCAGGGGAGCATGAACATCCGGAAGGGGTGGTAGTTCTCCCGTGCGGTGGAAAGAGGTGCTGGTCAAGAGCAGGTGGCACGTGGAGAAGGATCTCCGGGAAGCACTGCTTTTCTGGCAGTTTGGTATGGACTGGAGTCTGGGGGAGGCCAGTCATGAGAGGTGAGGCCTGAGGTGGAGACTGGTGGGAGGGAAATAGGGAAGAAAAGGAAAAGATGGGGCCCTCTGCTCCCAAAGGCCTCTGCGAGGACATGGTGCTAGTGAT
>NW_021891822.1:0-640 GCF_006229205.1 Suricata suricatta
AAAAAAAATGTCTTCCATACTGTGTTATTTTCAAGCAAAACAATTTACCATCCAGAGCAGCGTCTCAGATTTATGTTAAATGTATTTGCTATCATTTCACCAATATTGACTTGCTAAAAAGAGTTGTTCAATATACAAGACGAGGTTAAAAATAGGAGTTTAATTTTCTTATGTTTAGATCATTTGTCTTTTTAAAGTGGTTTTTTAATTAAACTGTTATTAAATAATAATTATAATCAATTGGGAGAAACCTAGTTTATAAGTACAAAAGTAAAACAAAGCCTAAGATGTAAAATAAGAAGGAATTTAAAACACTTAATTTGGGAAAGGAACTTAGAAGATTGACCTTCTGAGATACACTTTAACACCTACCTATAAGCCTGAAGTGGATTTAATTGTCTATAGTAAACAATCCTAACAATAATCCATTCTGAAAATCACTGAAAGACAGCGTACTGGTGAGCATATCATACCTCTCTTTATAGCCTGAGGATGAAGTTGAACTAAATTACAATCGATAAAACACCCATGAACTTCTGCATTTTAATCTTTCCTGAGAGCAAGTGGAAATGAAGATATATACATATGTTTTGAGAGGCTTTTGAAAAATTGACAAATGCTGGGGCAAATGAGAGGAAGC
>NW_021891823.1:0-640 GCF_006229205.1 Suricata suricatta
ACACACACACACACACACACACACACACACACACTCCAATACTCCCCAAATTCAAAAAACGACTCCCAGAGAAGCAGAGTTAAGATTTTTTTTAATGTTTTTTTAAAATGTATTACTTTTGAGAGAGAGAGAGAAAGCACCTGAGTGGGGAAGGGGCAGAAAGGGGAGCGGAGAGAGGATCTGAGGCGGACTCTGCTGATAGCAGAGTGCCCAATGCGGGGCTCGAACTCACAAAGGTGAGATCCTGACCTGGGCTGAAGCTGGACGCTTAACCGACTGAGACACCCTGGCGCCCTAGGATTTAAAAAGGGTCTTCGGCAAGGACGGGGTGGATGGTTGGGGGTGGGGAGATACTTACTTCTACAATCAACAGGAAAAAAATTAAATATTTGGATTTTCAATACATTTATTTTGTTCTAATCTTCACATAAAAACTTTTCCATTAAACACAGTGATTTTTTAATCTGTCTCACTGATTAATTATCAAATGTGATATAAATATTCAAAAACACTGAATGAAGAATCAGAACCAGTAACATTATAGAAAAGGAAGCTCTGTGGCCTTCCATGGTTGCCGTGAGGAGCAAGTTATTGCAACAGTTTAATGGTGGAATTATTCCAGATTCCTCTGTTAACACGC
>NW_021891824.1:0-1407 GCF_006229205.1 Suricata suricatta
ATGGAACTCAGTAGCCTCCATAGTGAATCTAAGACATCACGATTTCTGTACTTTTCTAGAAGCCTAAATGGCAGTGCTTGTCCACTTCAGGTGGCAGACATGATGTTAACCCTTGCTAAGAGTGTCTCTGATGGAATCAAAGCATCCAGGCGACCCTGCCCAGTGTTTATTCCCAATGAGCACTGAGCTGGGAGACCCCTTCTTCTGTGAATAGAATCCTTTTCTGTCTTCCCTGTGCTTTGGAATGGACCAAGGTCTTGGTGTTTCTGTTTCTTTGCTTGCCGTGCTTGTTGTGAATTTGTCCTTCGTGGTGAGGAAAAACTAACGGCTGTTCTCTGTGTGTTGTGTGTTCCCACAGCAACCACTCAGGCCGATGCCCACTGAGAGGGCGTCTGTCCTGGAGCTGCACCCGGGTGAGCCGCCTAGCAGAAACCGTGACAGGACCCAGCTGTCCCTGTCAGGTTCTCCTGTAAGGAGACTTGAGGCCAGTACCTTCACACCTGCTGGACAATGTGTTGCCCAGGAAGTGGGGACCCCTGAGCTGCCTGCCCTGGCATGCCAACGCTCTGCCTGGGATCCCGAACTCATTGTCCAGCTGAGTGAAAACTGACCCCAAAGAGCCTACAATGAAGGTCCCCAGGTCGTCTCCAAGGCACATAGCATTGGCCACGCAGAGGCACCAGCCACTTATCCTGAGGTTAACTCCCCTCCTCCTCCAACCTGATTGGCTCTGAATGCCCAGCCCCACATCCTCCCACGAGGCAAGAGATGGACCCGGACCCCCGACGAGATGTGCCAGACCACTCGAAAGAAACTGTGCTGGAGCCCCTTCCAGCAACCCCAGTGGAGCACAGGAAGCACCAACGTGGGGCTTGGCCAGAGTCTATTTCGTCCACCAATGGGACATGCATGGCCACCCTCAGAGGCAGCCCGTGGGATCTGGAAGATACCTGTCTTGGTGCAAAGCCTGGGCCTCCAGCCTCCATGCTCCCATCCACATCGGGACACTTTCCAGGCGTGCACTGTGTCCTCACCTCAACCCTGTCAGCAGGCTTCCAGCCAGCCCCTCCAAATGGTGTTCAAGAGACTGGTCAATGGTGACTGGATCTCCAGGTTCCTAGCAGCTCCCTCACTGCTGTCTCCTGGGAGGCCAGCCCCCCCTGGTCAGGGCCCACCTTTGACACAGATGCCTGAGAGACCCTGTGTGTGCTGGTCATTGAGTGTCCTCTTTGTTCAACTGCAAATTTCATCATCCTCAGATGAGTGTGATTTGCAGTGAGACAACTCAAGGTCTCAGAGTCTTGACCTCTGACTCAGTGTCTTTGGGAGGTGACTATTTAATTGAAGACACGTTTCAGGTTTGGCTATTTATGACGAATCAGCAATTCCCCTGTTGGGCTTGATATA
>NW_021891825.1:0-640 GCF_006229205.1 Suricata suricatta
GTGAGCTGCAGTTGTTGGGGAGGGTGGGGGAATTAGGTACCAAACTCCATTTACTGGGCAGCAGGGACCATGCATGGGAAGTCTTGTGTGGAGAGGCAAGAGCATGGCTGATGAAGTCAGTCCATGGACCTCAGCTTCGCTGGGAGCCTGTGCTCAGGCTGGCCCCTCAATCTGTGCACCCCACTGCTCCCCAAGAGTTGCCATCCTCTAACAGAGATCCAGCCCTGGCACCTCCTTAATTGGAACCCTTTAGCTGTGGCCTGTGGTGCCTGGGAGGTTCTTTGCCCTCTAGTGCCCACCCTCACCCCCATCACCTTGAGCTCTGTGCCATAGCAATGCTGAGTTACTTGACATTCTCTACATGTCTGCCCTGTTCTCTGTGTCCGATCCCACCAGCTCCTCTGCCTGGGGTGCCATCCTCCTCACCTCCTTCTCATCCTATTCTCCACAGAGTTCTCTCAGTCCTTTTCTCCTCCAGGAACCTTGCATAACCCCCTCACCCCGATCTTGGTCTGGTGCTTCTTTGATGTACGTCCAGGATGCCCCACACCTGTTCCCGCCTTACACAAGCCATGTAGTATTCTGATGTTCACTTTTCATGTTTTCCTTCAACGAGACTGTCTGTTCAGGGGCACCTGTG
>NW_021891826.1:0-640 GCF_006229205.1 Suricata suricatta
TCACAACACTGGATAAAAGCAGAACAGAGAGCATCATTTGGTATTGTTATCTTAACACAAGCTAGACCCCACTTTTAATTTCTTTTTTCAGGCTATTTTTCTCTAGAGAAAAGTGATCTATAATTAAAACAATATTTAGTGTAAACAACAGGCTTACAACTCATTCTTCTGTATCTTCTAGACCCTATTATATTATCAGTATGGATGTTCTTCAAAAAATTAAAAATAGAGCTACCCTACAACCCAACAATTGCACTAGTAGGTATTTATCCAAGGGATATAAAAATGTTTATTGAAAGGGGAACATGCACCCCATTATTTATAGCAGCACTATCAACAATAGCCAAATTATGGAAAAAGCCCAAATGCCCATCCACTGATGAATGGACAAAGATGTGGGATATATACACATAATACAATAATCCAGCAATCAAAAAGAATGAAATCCTACCATTTGCGATAATGTGGGAGGAACTAGAATGTATTATGCTAAGTGAAATAAGTCAATCAGAGAAAGATAAATGTATGATTTCACTCATATATGAAATTTAAGAAACACAACAGATGAACATAGGGGAAGGGCAGGAAAAATAAGATAAAAACAGAAAGAGAGGCAAACCATAAGAGACTCTTAAATATG
>NW_021891827.1:0-640 GCF_006229205.1 Suricata suricatta
TGTGTGTATGTGTAGACAAATACAAATATAAAGAGCATGATCAAAAATTAGGAATAATTAAGAAGTAATTATTTCTTCAGTGAAGGAAGGCAGATTGACAAGATGGGAGAGAAACAGATAGGTAGCTTCAAATTAGTGGCATTGTTTTACTTCTCATGTTTGGTGATGCGTTAAGTACTACTTGTATTCATTATTAAAATAAAAGTGAAGAAGTTGATACTTTGAAAAACTGTGATGTGAGATAGAAGCTTTGGAAATAATGTAAATCCCTCAAAATCCAGACATTACAGAAGAAGCTACAAGCTCTTGACTTAAAAACTATATAAATTAAGACAATAAGCTACTAGCAAGCAATTGGCAGGATAGCCTAAACATAAACAATAGCCACAAGGAGAATCATTCTTTGAGAATTGGAGAAAACGCACGGTACATTACAACCACAAGGAGATATTGTTTTACAAACAACTTTGAAATTCTTAAAAGACTTAAAAGAACCAAGTTATCTAGGAGGAAAAGGTATCTTCATGAATTGCTGTTCTAATGAACATCATCATAGAAAACAGTTTTATATATTGAATAAGTACATACTATTTGACTTGTACAGATCTTTTTTGACCACAATGGGGTTACATCTGGATAA
>NW_021891828.1:0-640 GCF_006229205.1 Suricata suricatta
TAAATTAAAACTAAAACAGTGCACATTTTAAACATGTTTAAAATATTTTGTGAGGGGTGGCTGGGTGGCTCAGTCGATTAAGCATTCTGCTTCGGCTCAGGTCATGATCTCACGGTTCGTGGGTTCAAGCCCCATGTCGGGCTCTCTGCTGACAGCTAGCTCAGAGCCTGAAGCCTGCTTCAGAATCTTTATCTCTCTCTCTCTCTCTGACCCTCCCCTGCTTGTGCTGTCTCTCAAAAATAAATTTTTTTTAATTTTAAAAAATACAATAAAATAAAATATTTTGTGAGGCTTTTTGTTTTACAGAAGTAAGTTGTTGTATGTACCAAGAGCCTTTAAATATTCATATTCTATAACCCAGTAACTCCATTCTAAACTTTTTAAAAGGCAAATAAGAAAAAAATGGCAATAATTTGTTACATAAAAGTTTATTTTAGTTCTTTTTATATGCACACAAATTGGAATATTTTTTCCTTACATACAAAATATACTTGTGGGAATTTTAAACAAGTTATATACTCATATAATGGAATTTTTGCATTTACCATATATTTTGCTGTCAGATGTTTTAATAACCTGACAAAACTATCATTTTACAATGTAATACAAAGGAGTAAGATTTAAAATTATTTTTCTGACA
>NW_021891829.1:0-640 GCF_006229205.1 Suricata suricatta
AATGATGTAGACATTTTGAAGTATGTAGTTAGGCTCATATTATAGACCTTCTGAGAATGTGTCAGGAAGATCATTGGCTTCTGGATTGCATTGACCTTGCGTGACTAAAACAATAGAACGTGAAATCATGGACAAAAGGGGACTATTGTATAATCATTTTTTAAATTATAAAGAATAATAATAAATACTTAAGAAAACCTCAAACACACCAGATGTGTTAAAGTAATAAATAAATCTTTTTTTTAGGACTTTAAAAGGGTGCTGCCAAGGGAACCTGGGTGGCTCAGTCCATTGAGCGGCTGACTCTTGATTTCCACTTAGGTCATGATCTCTCGGTTTGTGAGTTTTAGCCCGTATTTGGCTCCATGCTAATGGCGTGCAGCCTGCTTCAAATAATCTCTCTCCCTCTCTCTCTCTTTTCTACTGTTTGTGCTCTCTGTCTCTCTCTCAAAAAAAAAAAATGATGCTGCCAATTTAGACATTTTTAGTGTATAGCGGTATACACTATATCCTATATCCCCTCAGCCTTAATCTTTGGTTATTAGGTAAGTGAAAAAAGTATTAAAAAAGTATTTACTTGCTTTTAAGTGAGGTTGAGAATCTTTTGATAGATTTATCAACCCTTGATATTTATTTTTTT
>NW_021891830.1:0-640 GCF_006229205.1 Suricata suricatta
GCCTGTGACAAAAGCAATAAGTGGTCAGTGGTATCTGGAAGAGATACCACTGGAGAAAGCCACCCATCAGAAGCCATAACTTTTTGTGGAGAGAATCAGGCAGCTCATAGGGAGATTGGTAAGGGAATAAATATCTGAGCTCACTTTCTTCCATCCTCAAGTCAATGTTCCCTATAAGCTGAACCATGTGGAAACCAGAAGATAAGAGAGCCCATTGATGTGGGGCTCTCAAGGGGGAGAGCAGGTGAAGAAGGATGGAGACTGAGTGTGGCTGGGTAAACAGAAGATACTTTAGCATACAAGCACACTTGGGTAGACCTCTTTTCTCATTTGAGAAACAAGGGAATTGGATTAAATAATCTGCACTATTCTTTCTGGTTGTAACAGTCAGATTGGATTTTCTTCATTAACTGATTTCACTTTGTCAGAACTGTATGCCAAGGCTACAAGGCAACCTAGAGTCAGACATTCCAGAAAATCGGATGCTGCAGACCAATGTTCCAATTTACAATCATATTCGTTGGTGAATGAAATACACATAGAACAATGAATCATATTAAAAAGTACAGAAACAGATCCAGACACATACAAACAATTGGTTTTATGACAAAAATAATACTGTAGCACAGTGGCAACAGGA
>NW_021891831.1:0-640 GCF_006229205.1 Suricata suricatta
CTGTTTAGAATGCCAAAACAGAATGAGTGCTGTTAAAACAAGGGATAAACATTCAGATTTAGAAGGTAAAGGAAGTTTTCTTAGAGCAAGAGACTAGAATGAAATCTGAAGAACAATTAGCAGAACCTACCACACTTGTGACTGAAGCATATAATGATGTTTTCCTTTATGCTTAGGTTGACTGGAGAAGATGTGTTTGGAATCACTGTTCCTCTAATTACAAGTACAACAGGAGCAAAATTGGGAAAGTCTGCTGGTAATGCTGTGTGGCTAAACAGGGATAAGACCTCTCCGTTTGAATTGTATCAGTTCTTTGTCAGGCAGCCGGATGATTTGGTAGAAAGGTGAGTTCTTAATAGTGTGCTGAGGACAATTACGTATATAAGCTCATGATATCACTTTAGACATTGAATCTCTGTGTACCCTTTATAGGTTTTCGTGTTTTGTTTTCACTTAGATTCTACTTAAGACACAGAACATCGCAATTTTAACTGTTCTAAACAATTTTTTATTAAAGGAGAGAACCACTGTGTTTGCTGGATAATTTAGTCAAATTTGTGGTATACCTCTAGTAAGTACTTAGGGTGTTACTACTTGAATATTCTAGTTTTATCTAAACTCCTTTTCTAGTCAGCTTGAC
>NW_021891832.1:0-640 GCF_006229205.1 Suricata suricatta
GAGCTGACCACCGCGGGGGAGGGCGGCTTGTTTCCCCAACCCGGACCCGATAGCAGGGTGGGGGGAGGCGAGAGATGCTGGGCCCCAGCCCCTCCCTCGCCTGGTCCCCCCCAGGAGCCACGCTGCGAGGAGGGCTCATTTCTTTGTTCCGCAAACCGGGGCTGCCCTGCATGTGTCCAGCGCAGGCACTGTTCAAATAGGAGCCACTTAGAACTGAAAGGGACAGTCTTATTTAATTTAAACTTAATCGGAGTCGTTGCTGCAACTAGAGCCGAATATTTCCATCAATATTCCATAAATATTCTTGTTAGACAAAAAGAGCCAGGCAGCTCCCATGGCCTGAGCCGACCAGGGAATCCTGGTGACCCGCATGCCCCTTCCTCTGCATCTGGATCAGGCGCTTGGTCTGCTCCCTTCCCGATCATGCAGTCTTAGGTGTCACCTTGGAGGCAGCGTTTTGCTCTTTCCACCCCTTGCTTGGATCCCAACCCTCCCCTCTTCGAGCTAGAGATCAACAGTCAACGTTTCCCTTTTTTTTTTTAAATTATTTTTCTAATGTTTTATTCATTTTTTTCAACTTCATATATAGTTTATTGTCAAGTTGGTTTCCATACAACACCCAGTGCTCTTCCCCACAAGT
>NW_021891833.1:0-640 GCF_006229205.1 Suricata suricatta
AACTGGGGAAATTGGAAAACAGGCCAGCCTGAGAAGAGCAGGGAAGGTGGAGCCCCTGCCCAACACAGAGAAAGTGTGTGGAGCCCTGGAGAGACAAAGGGAAGAGAAAGAGAAACTGAAAACACTGATAGTACTGTCTTTAGAGAAGAGATAAAGAAGGTTTAACCTGGTACAGAAAGAAAAACTCTCACTCCATATATAAACCCTGGGCAGTGAGAATCCCGAACCCAGATGGCACAAGGGAATAAACAGCCCCCACCCCTATTGGATCCCACCAGGGAGTTGGCAGCCGTGGAGTTGGGAGCGCGTGCTTTGGCTGCGGCTTCAGGAGTGCGCACCTCATTTCTGGCAGTGCCCCACGCCTCAGGCATCGACAGCATGAATCCCAGGCAGATTGAAGAGAAACTTCCTCCCCCTACAGATTCCTGGCTAAAAGTTGGTGGCAGTGTCTGTGGGGGAACGCACTTCACCTCCTGCAGCGTGCATCTCACCTCCCACAGCGTCAGGGCAAATCCCTGCCAGTGCCAAGAGAAACTACTTCTTCCACCTATGAGATCCCAGCTAAGAAACAAGACCCCAAAGCGAGTACATTATAGTAGCATAAAAGTGCATGAACTAGGATTTGGAAGTGAGATGGGCC
>NW_021891834.1:0-640 GCF_006229205.1 Suricata suricatta
TGGTCTTACCTGCTATTTTAATTCCTCACATAATCAGTTCTAAATTTATGAAAAAACAAAACTGATTAATGGGAAAATAATCAAATTAGTTTAAATTTAGTTCATTTTTCAACCCACATCACACCTGTAAGAGGCTGCTAACTAGGAGGTCATCATACTAAACTTGAGCCATATTCTTTGTTTGTATCTTCGAGAAAAGCGTGGATGTATCCCAGGATCAAGAGTACGGACTCTGGAGCCAAATGCTCTGGAATCAGATTCTAGTTCCAACACTTGTGAGCTCTGTGACCTATGTTGAGTCACAGAACCTCTCTGTGCCTTCATCTCTTCACAGGGTAGTTTAAAGGATCCAAATGGGTAATAATAAGGCAAAGTATGAGTGCCTGACACACATAAGCAAGTGTTAGACATTGTCTTTTTTAGCAGATATGATACCATTAAGCATTGATTTAAAAAAAATTTTTTTAATATAATTTATTATTAAATTTGCTTCCATAAAACCCCCAGTGCTCATCCCAACAAGTGCCCTCCTTGATGCCCATCACTCACTTTCCCCTCTCCCACCCCCATCAACCTCAGTTAATTCTCTGTATCCAAGAGTCTCTTATGGTTTGTCTCCCTCCCTCTCTGTAACTTTTTT
>NW_021891835.1:0-1407 GCF_006229205.1 Suricata suricatta
CTTTACATGCCAGTGGCTAACAACCTTATGAACAGTTATTGCTCTAGAGTGTTACTGTTTTACCATCAAGAAAAATGTCACTTTTGTAATATAATAAATGTGGTTCAACTCATCCTCAGCACTTTTTGAGATCATGTCATTCAACAATAGTGTCTTGCAAGCACTTTCCCAAAGTGTTTCCTGAATCATTATGTTCCAAATAAAACACCTCCTATCTGAGACATCTTGTGAAGAGAAAAGGATTCATTCAACAAATAGGAGAATGAGGGAAGCTCAATTCAGTCCAGAACAGTCAATGCTGGGTCTCTGGTTTCTACCATATACAGGAAACTGTTCTGTATCACCCAAAGGTGCAGCTAGGTGGAATTCCGTAGAGGCATTCCTGTTCTGCCCCTGCTGAGCTCAGGAAAACAGATCCCCAACTGTGGGAATGAGAGGGGGAAGGCAGACTTTCTACTCTGCAGACCACTATACCATCACAGCCTACACTGAACCAGATGTCCACCCTCCATGGGAGCACATCATAGGGGGCCGGGGGTACCACAGAGCAGGAGATGCTGCATCAAAGAACTCATGAAGTCAGCCTGACTTACAGGACACACCTGAGCATCCACCATGATGGATGTTCCACTCTTTTCTGAGATGACAACAATCAACAAATTCACAAAATACTCCTACGCGTGTTTGTTTGGATGTGCATTACAATGCATCCATGCTTCTGTGGCACCCCAGTGTATTCAGATCAGAAGGAAAAGGGCTATGTGACCCTGGAAGGTAGTGACTCTTTTTCATTCATCTGCTTTGGCAACAGGAAAGCTTGGGTTCAGACCTCAATTCTGGTACTCCTCACTAGTAGAAAACCTTGAATAGACCCCTTGATCTCACAATCTTTATCTTTCTCAACCGCAACATTGGGATGGAGTTGGCCCCTCACCGTGCTGTCCTGGAGATTGGATAAAATAGGGTAAATGATGCACACAGTACAGTGGCTGGTGTCTAGCAAGAGCTCGGGTCATAGCTGTGGTCACTGTGGTCGTCAGAGGTGGTGCTACTAGAGGGAGCAGTATTTTGGCCATAGCCTGGCTCTCAGCACAATGAACACAGAGGATGCTCAGTGAATTAAATGTAAGACCAGGCAGAGAAGGACAGAAACCATATGTTTGCACTCATAGGTCTAGCAGGAAAACAAGAGAGACCTAATGGAGAATCAGGGGGAACGGAGGAGGGAGAGAGAGTTGGGGAGAGAGAGGGATGCAGAACTTGAGAGACTATTGAATGCTGAGAATGAACTGAGGGTTGGGGGGGAGGGGGTAGGGGGGAAGACAGGTGGTGGTGATGGTGGAGGGCACTTGAGGGGAAGAGCACTGGGTGTTGTATGGAAAACAATTTGACAATAAAATATTATGG
>NW_021891836.1:0-640 GCF_006229205.1 Suricata suricatta
TCCCAGGAGGATGAACCCTACCACGGGGGAGGACCAGTTGGCTTTTTCCATGTGAGATGTCTTCTGTCATCAGCAAAGTACAAAAGCAGCACATCAGGCTTCCTGGGAAGAGTCTCGGGCATCTAGTATGCCGTGAAGTCTCTGCTACAGAAAGGAGAGTATATGTGTGTAAGAGGAGAGTGGCTGTAAGGGACAGTAGGTAGGAGTGTCCTTAGCTCTCGGATGAGAGAAGGTCAGGGCTGGAACACAACAGAACTCTCTGTGCACTTGCACTGAGGAAAAGCCTCAAATATTTCAGCCACCTGTGTGCCAGGGCCTTTTCTGTTGTTGCATCCTCATTGCCAATAAAAGCAACTGAGACCCCGAGATGGGGAGTGAAGGGTCTTAGTCTTCTGAGCAGGTTGGTGATAGAGACAGGACTGGACTGGAGCCCAGGAGAGTTCATCCCCAGTGAAGGAGGACTTTTCCTCTGCTTTATGATCAACAGCTGGAAAAGGCTGTAAATTATTTCTATTTAATATAAATGCACACAAATTTCATATAATCTGGGCTTTCTTAGAATCTCAGGGTGGAGAATCCCCCAGCTGCTCTCATTCTTAGAAAGACAAATATTCAAGCATCTGTAAACTTTGATAACTTT
>NW_021891837.1:0-640 GCF_006229205.1 Suricata suricatta
GTTGGGAAGTTAATGGCTGTACTTCTACCCCCGCAACACTGATCTTGCCTTGTTGATGGCCCTTTTATCGCTGAGACTGTTTGTGTTGATTGTTGACCAGACAGACTCTGCAGTCCTCCAGGGCCCTGTGGACTCTGACCACAGAATGTGTCAATGGGTCACAGTTTTGTGCCAGTCTCAGATTCTGATAGAAGATGGTTAAGGTTGTAATGCAAAAGCTGTATGCATATCTTGGTTCTGCTTGCATTTTGGGGACAAAACAACAATCCTTCTTATTGATCAACCTGCTAATTGATTAACTGCCAAGTCCTGGGCTTCAGGATAGGTACTCTTCCTAAGTTATTCTTTCATTTAATTTTCTGTAAAAGTCAGTTCCAGAGTCCATGATCCCTCAGCTAGCATATGGTACACATTGAATCAAGAGTGGGGCTTGTGCTAAATCAGACTAGCAAAATCTTGGGTAACTGGGGCCCTTTGATCTCATTAGGCTTGTCTTAAAGGATGTTTTATGGGTTGAGAACTGTTCTTGGTGATAGAAATCCAGAAATAATTAATGCCTCCCTTAAGGAGCTTATAGTTCAGTAAGGGGGCTGTCATTTATCTCATGCAACATAAAATTGTTGCGTTTATTATAATTGTG
>NW_021891838.1:0-640 GCF_006229205.1 Suricata suricatta
AAGCAAAGGTGAAAATCAATCACTTGATAGCAGGTTGGCAGATAAAATACAGAACACTTTGTTGAGCTTTAATTTCAGATAACACATTTCAAATTTTAGCATAAAGATATCCCCAAATATTGCCTGAAACATACTTGCAATAAAATAATTTTTTAAGTTCAAATTTAACTGGAAAATCCTGTATTTTTATTTGCAAAATTTGACAACCCTAGTCAGTGAAGGCAAATGAGAAAAATGTATGTTAAAATCCTGCCAAACTAGAATGCCACTGTCACTGTATTTAAACATCTGAAGTTACTCCCTTTATTTTCAAGCTCCATAATATAAAATATTTAGAACAAATAAAAGGAGATGCTTCACTCAGCAGGCAGTCACCTTGTGAAATTCACTGTCACCATAGGTCACTGGGCTGGATAATTTTATGACCAATAATAACATTTGTCTGAATGCATGCTGAGAAAAGGTAATCAAATCTCACACTTTAGGGAATAAGTTGCTCATTGCAGAAATTGGGAGGGAATGACTTCCTGCACAATTGACTAGGGGTATTATGAGGTTTATGGTCATTGTCAGAGAAGCCGCCTACCTCCGTGGATCAGTACAGAGGCTGACTAATCAGTGAGTGTTGTCCCCAAAATGG
>NW_021891839.1:0-640 GCF_006229205.1 Suricata suricatta
GTGCTCCGCCTAAGGATCCCACTTGAAACCAGGACCACACCTGTGGCTACAATAACTTAAGAATTGCCTCTTCATTTTAAACCCAAGAGCCAGCTTGAGCCCCGCCTTTCCTGGAAGGCGAACATCCACATGTTCGAATATTCGAATATTTTACAATATTGACTGTTTACAGAGAGATTCCGGAGTCACTCTTTAGCTCTATTTCCTTTGCCGGAGAATTTTGGAAGTGGTGGGAAATGGGAAAGACTGCAAGATAAACCATGGATATTAACATGGTCGACAAGTATTTATTGAGACAGCCCCGGCACGGCAACCTGTAATTCTGCAACAGCCTAGTTAGGTAGAAATGAGGCAAGCAAAGCTCGGACAGCAAAGAGACAAAGAGCGGCGAGGTGGTACTCCTGTCCCTCCACCACCCGGACCCCTTTCAGAGGGTGGAGGTGCAGAGGGCAACCCTGAGGCAGTGTCAGCCCAGAGAAAGAGTGAACGCAGGCCATACACCCCCAGAATCGGCTCCTGAAGAAGTGCTCATGAGTCACATTTACTGACCAGCCCTGAGTAGTTATTTTGGTTTGAGAAGCACCTGGTGTGACCTTTGGAACTAGGTAGCTGCTGCAGGAGGATATGGGCCCTTGTTACA
>NW_021891840.1:0-640 GCF_006229205.1 Suricata suricatta
CACACACACACACACACACACACACATCACACATTTGTCTAAGCATGTTTCTCCTGTTTATGCCCACTAGTGACTTCCTATTGTTCCTAGAACAGAACTGGACACATAGTAAGAGGTCAGTAAATAGTTGTTAAATGAATGAATAAATGAATACTCAGCCAGGTTCATATGACCAAAACACAGGAATGGATGGTTCTAAGTTGCCAAAGAGATTTGCTTTTGCTGCTCCTTACAAATTATTCACGTTTGATAAATATTTGATGGATAAACAACAGCTAGCATTTATTGAATGTATCCAGTACTAAACCGTGCAGTTGGGTTTATCCTTCTCCCTTATTTATAGGACAACACAGCTAGTGAGTGCCACAGTGGGACTCAAGCACAGGACTTCTGGATTCCAGGGTTCACATTCTCTCTCACATTCCGTCACCCATTCAACAAATGTTTTTGGAGAACCAGTGGTACCAGGTACTTGGCAAAGCCCTGGGGAGTGAGAGACATGGTTCTTATCGGTAGGCAGTTTATATTCTGAGGGCCATCCTTTCCTCAAAGGGAATGGATAAATGAATGAACAAAAAAACTAAGTCAACAATTTTAAATGGCCTACTATAGGTCATGTGCCATTGAAGGCATTGGATAC
>NW_021891841.1:0-640 GCF_006229205.1 Suricata suricatta
ACAGTTCCTGAGTTCGAGCTCTGTGTCGGGCTCTGTGCTGACAGCTCAGAGCCTAGAGCCTGCTTCCTGCTTCAGTTCTGTGTCTCCTTCCCTCTTTCTGCCCCTCCCCCACTCTCTGTCTCTCAAAAGTGAATAAACGTTAAAAAAACCAAACATTAATGGACCATCCCTCTTCTATTAAAACCTTTCAACCCTTTCCCATTGGGCTCACAACGAAATTCCTCTGGGTAGCCTGGCTGAGGGATGCCTCTCACAGTCTCCACCAGCTAACCTCCTGCCCCCTCCTCTAGCCCATCACCACTGGGCCATGCTGATGCTTTCTGCTTTCAGAACCTTATTTGCTTTTCCAGACATTCTGGCTCCTTACCCACCCAAGCAGACCTTCCCGAGTGAGTCTTTCTCTGACTACTCTGTTGAAGCAGATCCCCCGCCCTGAGCCTCCACATTCTCTGTTATGGCCCTCCAGGTGGTTTTTTTCTCACAACACTCCACACTGTATTGTAGCTGTTTGCTTACTTATTATCTCTGTCCCCTCTGTATTTTAGAAGCTTCCTCGATACCAGGGTCTGAATTTTGTTCATCACTTCAGGTCTAGTGCCTGGAACACGGCAGGAGACCTGTAACTATGTGGTGAAGGGGG
>NW_021891842.1:0-640 GCF_006229205.1 Suricata suricatta
CAAGAATGTGAACAAAGGAAATGCCACTGATCACTCGTGGGACTGCAAAGCAGTATAGCCACTGTAGAATATATCTGGCAGTTTCTTATAAAGTTACCATATGCGCACCATACATACTACTAATTGTATTCTTAAGTATTTATTTTCTCAAAAGAAAAGAAAGCATATGTCCCCCAAAACTTGCATGCAAATGTTGACAATATCTTCATTCATCACTGCCAAAACTGGAAATAGGCCAGATGTCTGTTCTATCAGTGGATAAACAAATGATGGCATTTCCATATGATGGAATGTTACCCAGCAATAAAACAGAATGAGTCACTCATTCACGCAACAACAAGGAAAAGAAGTCAGGCATAAAAGATGACATACTATATAAATACAACTATAAATATACATATAAATAAATTTATAAATGTATAAATAAATATGTTGTGTTCATGTATTTTATATATGTATAAATAAATAGATTCATGTGTTTTATATATGTAGAAATAGGTAGATTCTTATGCAGGTTGACATAAGAAATAAAGATCACAAGAAATGAGGCATATATGTGCTGCCCATCCGAGTCGGGGAAAATTGACCTCCTGAGGGTTAAAATCATATGCAATTTACATATTAGTAAATTATGGAATAT
>NW_021891843.1:0-640 GCF_006229205.1 Suricata suricatta
TGTCCCAGACCCAGGACTTGGTCTTTCCCCAAATTTCTTATCGTCACTTCTTTCTTTCCTTCATGTCTCTCAAATGTTCCCTTTATCCCAGAAGTCTTCTCTGACCACCTTCCTTCGCTTTATGTCTTCCCAGAGCACCCCACCACCGGGCCATCTTCTCTTCGTCGATCTCCCCAAGTAGAACAAGGGCTTTGAGTGGCAAGGTCTTTGCCCCCAGGATGGTTTCTAAAACAGCACTTATCTAATAAATGTTGAATGAATAGCTCCATTATTGCACTTTGAGGTCAACCCCCATAACCCAAAGAGGTGAGCAAGCTCCCTGGTTGGCTCAGCAAGTAGGTATTAAAGTCTCACCAGGTGTGTCACCAGCGCGAGCCCCGGAAGATGATTACAAGGCAACAAAGCTGGGTCCTGTTTTGTTTTCCATTCCGAGTTCTCACAGGGAACTGCCTCTGGCTAACCTAGGCCAGTGGCATTTGGGGAGCTCACAGAATTGCTGAGCAGACTGAGAACATGGACCGCGGCAGGAACTAAGTGCGCTCCTGGGGACTAAACAGCAGAGAGAGTCAGGAATGGTTGGATAGCTGGACACACACCAAGATACGAACTTGGGGCCATGTGACCTATGATGGTTTCTCTT
>NW_021891844.1:0-640 GCF_006229205.1 Suricata suricatta
GGCATGCACAGTCATTCCAGAAGTTAAGCCAGGGCTCACACGATGATTGGGGTTATTTGTGTTGAAAGGGCATGAAAGCCAACTTGGAAATCCCAATGACTACACTTGAGATGATTTCTGCAACAATATAGATAATGATATAAAATGGATAAAATAAACATCCCCAGGGCTGTACTAGTGTAAATAAATAATTGAATATGTAAGTAAATGGGAGAATAAGGGAGACAGGTCTTTCTTAAGATTGAGTTCTAATGAATAAACGTGGAATGGATCATAAAACTAGAAAATTGCTGTTTTGCAAACATGACAGCTAGCTGATAATGGTTGCAGATGAGAATCAGTGATGGATGCTGAAATCAGAGGGGAAGCAAATGATAAGTAAAAGAGTATTTAAATAGTCTCAAGGCACCTCCCCCCAAATAATGGAAAAATAGTAACAGCAATGGAGAAATCTGTCTGCTAACTCCTTAATTGCATAATCACAAATTACTGTCATCAGGAAGGAGACACAAGGACACCATGTGCCTTCTGGGGATGTTCTAGGAAGAACACAACGTCACGTCTGTGCAGCTCCACCGAAGGTCCATCACCTCAGTTTAGTAGCAGAAAGCACCGAAGGCACCCACATTGGAAAGTAACT
>NW_021891845.1:0-640 GCF_006229205.1 Suricata suricatta
AATTATTACCATACATTTCCACTCATCTTTCTAAGGTCTTATTTTTTTTTCCAAATTCCTCTTGCAGCCTAGAGTTTGCTCCAAAAATGTAAACCAGCACTCAGAAGGCTTCTGTTGTCTGTTATTAATTCCAGCATTATTGTTACATTTCAAAAGACGATGCAAGCAGGCAGAGGCACGTGAGCAGTTGGGAGGTTTCACTGGTGGTGGCTGTCAGGTAGCCGAACTGAGAACATCGATCAGCTCGCTGCCCTGCAGAATCTTCCCTCCAAGGTTACATTCAAACCGCCTTAATGGGGCAGCGCGAAGGGCAGAGCCAGCAGCTCTGCACGCAGCGGTCTCATCCATCACGCTCCTAACCAGCAAATAGAGACTGATGAGGGGGCGCAGTGCATGGGCAGCGCTGTTCACACTCCGCTTGCTCTGCTCGGGCCTCTCCCTCTTGCTCCCGACGTCTCCTCTGAGGTGTTTGCTTTGGAAAGCAAATATTGATCCTTGCTGCCACTGGCTTTTTCATTAAATGCTTAGCTCCTTGATACACATTTCTTGCTTAATTACTTTCCTTCATCTTCCATCTGAAATTATGGAGTAAATTTAGCACCGTGGAAATTTACCTTGATCCCAAAACTCCTTCTTGCCC
>NW_021891846.1:0-1407 GCF_006229205.1 Suricata suricatta
GCACAGGAGCCATTTGGGAGAAAGAGAATGAAGACAAGCAGACAAAATAAACCCTGTTTGGTATGACAGTTGTAGCCAACACACCTTAGGGCGGCCCCTGATGGCGACACCCCTGGGATCATGCCCTTATGTTCAGTGTGGGCAGAACCTGTGACTTGCTTCTAGTCCAGACAATCTTGCAGAGATAAAGGGATTTTGCAGATGTAATTATGGTCCCAGATCAATTGATTTTGAGTTAATTAAAATAGAGATTATCATGGGTGGACCTCACTAAATCAGCACAAAGGTCTTAAAGGAGGAACTAAGGCCTTGTTTGCTGTTGATGGATGTCCCCTTGCTGATTTGATTAAGAATCTCCATGTCAGGAAATTTGGGTGGCCACAGGACATTAAAGTGACCTCTGGACTATAGCCACCAAAGGCCAGGACCCTTAGTCAGACAGTTGCAAAAAAAAAAAAATTCTGCCAACAACCTGAAGGCCTTGGAAACAGATTCTTCAAGCCTCCAGATGAGAATGGAGTCTGGTCAACACCTTGGTTCCTGCCTGGGAGACCCAGAGAAGAGAATCCAACTAATCCTGCCCAGCCCTGATCCTGGAAACAGTGTGACAATAAACGTGTGTTGTTTTAGCTACTAAGTTTGTGCTAATTTGTAGTGGAGACACAGAAAATGAATACAACAATAAAGTCTCCCATGTGGTGAGATGGTGCTACAAAGTTAGAAGTCAATGGGAATCTGCTCAGACAGAAATGGTACAGGGGACTGTGTGTCAGAGCTTCCACGCCCCCTGGGGAGGGTGCAGAAGCCCAAGGAAGCCAAGGAAGGGGTGGAAGCCACGTGATAACTGACCCTCCATCTCTGTTACTGTGCACACTCGGGCTTCCAGAGTCCACTTCCCTGTCATGTTACAGAAAATAGAAAAAGAGAGAAGGGCACCTGGGTGGCTCAGGTCATGGTCTCATGATTTGTAAGAACAAGTCCAGTGTCAGGCTCCACACTGGGCATGGAGACTCCTTGAGATCCTCTCTCACTCTGCCCTTCCGCTTCTTTCTTGAAATAAAGTAAAAGGAAGAAAGGAAGGAAGGAAGAAAAAACAAACGAATAAAAGGAATGAAGGAAGGACAAAGAAAGAAAAAGAAAAAAAGAGGAAAGAAGAGAAAACCTTGGCCAGGTACATGATGTGTATCAGAAAAAGGACATGAAAATTGGACAAGGAGGAAAGGATAATATACTTAGACCTGAGAACTAAGCTTTGAGAAGGACACGCAGACAGAGAAATCTGAATCAAAGGAGCAAAGATCACTATCTCACAGTTCTCAGGTTTCTCAGGAAGTATAGAGGGATATTTATGTAAACTCTGCAGTAATATGATAATTAAATTATAAAACTGGTTGTGTGGAAAACACA
>NW_021891847.1:0-640 GCF_006229205.1 Suricata suricatta
ACAGAAGTAACAAATTATCTTCAATAGAACATGAGAGAGACGCTTTAAGTACAGGGCCAGATAAATGAGAAAAAAAAAATGAAGGATTGAAGAATGTGAATTGCAGCCTTATGTTTTGAGGCAAAGTGATAAAGTGATGGAAAAGGAGAGAGTTCTTGCTGAGAGTACAGTGGTGGAAGACGTGTCTGGGCCACAACAAGCGCTGTCCAGCCCTAAAAAGGAAATGATGTGACTACTTCACTTAACCCAGGGTAACCATCTCATTGGAAACGATCTGTTGTAATGCCCAAGATTTTAGTATCACCCCAAAACCAGAAACCGCCAGGGAGACCGAAGCACGCAGGTAAAAGCAAAGGGCAGTTTTATTACAGCTTAGGCTCGCCGGGCCTAAGTTCGGTCTCATAGCCTTCACCAACACAGTGGATCCGTGCTGAGAACCCCGAACAAGGGCTGAGTAGGGTTTTTATGGGGTTTGGGAAGGGGGCGTTGCAAGAAATTGTGACATCCAATCATTATTATATAACAGCATTGGCAGTAACTCTAACCATACACATTGTCCAGGGTGTTCGTTACTTTTGGCGGGACCAAATTACAACATTTAGGGTATCTTTGAAATCAACCAATTACAGAGTGAGTTCAG
>NW_021891848.1:0-640 GCF_006229205.1 Suricata suricatta
TTGTATTTTGTTTACCATTCTTTGGTCATTGTTGCTTTCCTGATTCACTTTTATTATGTTTTACAAAAACAGAAACAGGAAGATTGGGCCACAGTGTATTAGATATTTTTTAATAGGTTCTTCATCACAATTTGAGAACCACAAATTAAAAAGAAATCCAGTGAGTATGGATGATGAAGCAAGCACAGCATACTGTTAATATTTAGGAGGACTGGTTGAAAAGTATATAGGAATTAATTGCTTGAGAACTTGGTGAAGGTTGGATTTATCGTGGTATGCATCCTCCCATCGCTATAACCATGGATCATTTCTAGAAACTGTGATAGCAGTCAAGTATGTGACTGTTTTTATTTACCTTAACAACTGCGTAAACCTAACAGCACATCTCACCAAGATTTTGGAGACCAGAAAAACATTTGCTCTTTTCAGATGAAGTACTTTCAAGCTGGGCCTTTCCCCTGTATCTGTTTAGGTTGCTGATTTTGTGACCCTCAATATAGAAGTCTACATTTCTATTATCCTGCTGCTTTCAGGATTCCCAGTGTCTGTTTTTTTAATTTTAAAAAATTTTTTAAAGTAGTTTATTGTCAAATGGGTTTCTATACAACACCCAGTGCTCTTCCCCACAAGTGCCCTCCTC
>NW_021891849.1:0-640 GCF_006229205.1 Suricata suricatta
CCCCCCACACAGGCTGACTGACGGGACCTCCTGTCTTCCTGTCCCCCCACACAGGCTGACTGAGGGAACATATTATGTTACTGCACCCCGCCCACCCCCCGTCTTGGTCCGTCACAGAAGTCCCCGTCAGGTACGTGTGGAACCAAAGTCCCCTGGCCACATGCTGTGCAGGTGCGCGGCTAAGGCATCGTGAGCTGAATTAGCATTTCCTAGCAACCAGAAACATCAGTGTCCGCAGTGCCCTCTTCTCTGCCAGGGTTCCGGCACGCGAGCCCCTGTCCGGTGAGATCCTGCGGGTCCCTGTCTGGCCGATCTTTCTGAACCCTGAAGCGGGGCTCTTTATGATGCGATCCCATCACACACGGACGCCCACGCGTCATCCTAGGAGATGGGCGGCATAGTAAGTGACCCAGAGATCAAACGAACTCCAGGTTCTGATGCCTAATGAATTTGCTCCAAGGACAGAAAAACTTGGTCAAAGCTCCTCCTAAACCCACCTGCCGCCCCCCGCAAACCCAGCCACCCCCCTCTGCGTGGTCGGCACATGGACAAACCCCCCAGACCATAGGACGGAGGGCCCCTGCGCACCCCTGCCCTGCCCTCTACCACCCGCTGTGACTTCCTCCACGGGCTCCCTCCC
>NW_021891850.1:0-640 GCF_006229205.1 Suricata suricatta
AGAACCTGTACCAGTTTCACAAACATAATAAATTAATTTTAAAAATGGAGTCACGTAGAGTGTGGTCCAAATCCTGAGATGAGTCATACAAATATCTTGTTTCCTTTTTCTACAGTTGCCATTAAATATTATTCCTAGAAGAATTAGATAATAATTTGTCTAATAATAGACAAAAAGTCCCTAGCTCTTTAAACCAATAAACAATAAATAAATAAACAAATAAATAAAGATATTTGCACATTTCTCACATCATCATCAAAACTTAAAGAAATGGAATTTCAATAACTGCTTCAAATATTCAACTTCTCTTTTTTATTTCTAAAATTTGTGGGTGCATTATCCTCTTCAGAAGCTAAAGAACACTGCAGATACTTTCGAAAGGAAGAGCCTGTACTCACACAAAATATTTCATACTGCTTGAGGGGGTTCAAGTTTACCCAGTGGCACCAGAAAACAATCCCTTCTGTGTGCTACCTGTCTTTGCAAGTAGTGGCATTCTGGTTCTCAATATGGACTCTATCACTCCCTCCCCATCATTTAGGTGGTGTCACTCTCAAGTACATTTCCACATATCTGAGAATACACATTATAATCAAAAGCATGAGATTCATATGTCAAGAATGACTCAAAGGACCAATAA
>NW_021891851.1:0-640 GCF_006229205.1 Suricata suricatta
GGGATTATTAACATATTTTGCATTTATGTGACTTTTTTTATCATCCAAAGAATTACTACAAAAATTTATTTATAATCCCCTATAAAAGTATGCTATTAGTTTTTTACTGTGTAGATAGTATAAACATTTCTACCAAGTTTTCTCTACCTTGTATTGCCATGTGCTCCAGAAATGGTTGAGAAAATGTTTTTGCTAACCATCTATAAAGAACAAAAAAGAGGGAAGGAAGGAGGAAGGGAAGGAGAGAGGGAGGGAGGGAAGAGAATGACAGGGAAGAAAAAAGAAATTTCTAAACTTTATTAAAATTTCTGTTTTTTCCCTTCAGCACTTCTCTTCTAATTACTTAGATAAATCATTTAAATAATTACCATTTATAAAATCCTGAGTTTCTCTTCCTGAAATGATATTTCAACTGGCAGCTACCAAGAAAAAAGAGTAAATGCCCTCAATTTGTATGACAAAAATGTAATTTATTTTCCATTCCAGGCACAGCCACAGATAGAATAAATTCAAGGGCATTTGGGATCTTTGTAGGCCTCAGGAACTCTGACTTTGTTCCCACATCCTACAGTAAGGATAATTTTTATGTAATTGGAAGGGTTTGGTTGCATTGCAGTTGACTAATTATGTTCTATAAACA
>NW_021891852.1:0-640 GCF_006229205.1 Suricata suricatta
CGGCGGGGCGGGGCGGGGGGGCCCGGGAGAAGATGGCGACGCCGGGAAGCGAACCCCAGCCTTTCGGCCCTGCCCTCTCGGGGGCAACTCTGCACCCACATCATCATCCCCACCACCATCCCCACCACCATCAGCATCACGGAGGAGCCGGAGCCAACAGCGGGGTCGGGGGAGGCGGCGGCGGCGGCGGCGGCGGCGGCGGGGGCTTCAACCTGCCCTTGAACCGGGGGCTGGAGCGCGCGCTGGAGGAAGCGGCCAATTCCGGGGGGTTGAACCTCAGCGCCAGGAAATTGAAGGAATTTCCCAGGACCGCGGCCCCCGGGCACGACCTCTCGGACACGGTGCAGGCAGGTGAGAAAGGGCCGAGGGTCAGGCTAGTGGGTGAGGGTGACTGACTGTCACGCCTATCTTCCCCCCGCGGCGGCCAGTCTGGGATCTGGCCTCGATGAGGGTCCTCTGGCCGGTGCTCTCCCGGGCAAGGAACACTCGTGGGCGCCGGAGAGGTGGGCCCCGCGGAGGGCACGGTGGCCACCGCGTCGCCGGGAGAGCCGAGGTGTGCCTGGCCGCGGCGCCCACGGGTCTCCGGCTCCGCACCCTCAGCGGCCGCGCAGGGCAAAGGGCGGCCGGGCCGGGACCGGCG
>NW_021891853.1:0-640 GCF_006229205.1 Suricata suricatta
GTGACTTTGATCTCAAAGTAGCAAGATGACTGCTTCACCTCTGCCTTACAGATGGAAAGAAGATAGAAACAATAAGGAAGACAGGGGTTCCTGGCTGGCTCAGTCAGTTCAGTGCCCAACTCTTGATTTTGGCTCAGGTCATGATCTCATGATTCCTGAGATCAAGCCCACTGTTGGGCTCTGCGCTGACAGGGTGGAGACTGCTTGGGGGTCTTCTCCCTCCCTCCCTCTCTCTGCCCTTCCCTTGCTCTGTCTCTCTCTCAAAATAAATCAATAAACTTAAAAGAAAGAAAAAAATGAGGAAGACAGAATGTTACTTGTATTACAAAAGCAAAGCAAACCCAGAAATCCCCTGAGAATTTGGCTTCTATCTCTTGGTCATGTGGTTACCACAGCTGCAAGAAACATCACGCGATTTAGCATTTCACAAGATACATCACTTCTATCAGCACAACTGGAGTTCCCGTAATAAGGAAGAAGGGCCACATGGATAACACACAGATGACAGGCAACATGTACTATATAAATTTCTGTTTGGTATCACCTTCATTCCTTGTGGCCAATGAACTTCTTTCAATATTTATTGTGGCACAGGTAGGCTGATAGGGAATCCACTCAGCTTCTGTGAGGCAGCCTTTAC
>NW_021891854.1:0-640 GCF_006229205.1 Suricata suricatta
GTGTGTAAATCCTCTCACTAATTAGTTTTCCTCTCTTTGATGACAGTGTTCTATGTACTATATACTAACCACCTACAACCAGGGAGAGAGAAAGGGGCCAGCTAAATGTGTCAAAAAAAAAACCCAGACATCACATAACACATCTTCTGATCTGTGGTCTTGTACCTCTCATCAGTTATCTGAAAGAACAGCTGGATGGGAGTCTGACTGTTTGACCTGGAACCTTGAACCCTTGAAGACTAGGCTGAAGAGAGTTTGTTTATTGTTTATTTTTTAAATTGTTCAAAAGAAGGCTCAAGGAAAAACTGGCTTGCTCAAGAACACAGAAAGTTGACAACAGTCATTTACTGAAGTGTTTAAAAATCATTTATTGAAGGGGTGCCTGGATGGCTCAGTCAGTTAAGCATCCGACTTTGGCTCAGGTCACAATCTCATAGTTTGTGAGTTCAAGCCCCACATTGTCCTCTGTGCTGGCAGCTCAGAGCCTGGAGCTGCTTCCGGTTGTGTCTCCCTTCCTCTCTGCCCCTCCCCTGCTCATGCTCTATATCTCTCTCTCTCAAAAATAAGTAAACATTAAAGAAAAAGAAATATTCAAAAACTATTCATTGAGTATCCACAACCCTATTTTGAAACTTTAAGA
>NW_021891855.1:0-640 GCF_006229205.1 Suricata suricatta
AAAATCTGGCTGAAATTCCTTTTTTAATCATTCCAACTTAAAGATCTCATTTTTACCTGAATTTTCATCCTATCTGCTGCAGCCACAATAGTGTATTATAAAACAACAGTTACTGTTCCCTTTTTACACCCTTATACATGTCCCAGATGCAAGTAACTACAGTTGGCACTCCTACATTAGCAGTGCTTAAATGGCTTTATATCAAAAAGAATCCACATTCAGAACTACAAAGCAAGCACCTGAAAGCACAGATTTCATATGAAACGTCTACTAACAAGACAACTATTACCAAAATTCACCAGTATTATTTTCTTCCTAAGATTTTCATTAGTATTTTCTGTTAATTGAAATGTTTTTCATGTGTTTTCTCAATAACTTGTATCTTGTATGCTTACTTTTTATAATCCTTTATTTATGGCTATATTAAAAGATTAAAGTCATCTCACTTTGTTCTCCCTCTGAAATAGACATTCTTTGGGTAACTGATATAGAAATCAACATGGCTCCGGGCATGCTATTTGGCCTCTGTTTAACTGACTTTTTTGTTTCTTTCCTAAGAGTCATTAAGCCGAAACACCATGTTTAATTTCACAGGTGCTTGTGCTTGTTTTTATTTCATTTTTCTCTCTTTTTTTTTTTT
>NW_021891856.1:0-640 GCF_006229205.1 Suricata suricatta
GGGGCTCGAACCCACGAACCATGAGATCATGACCTGAGCTGAAGCTGGAAGCCAGACGCTTAACCAACTGAGCCACCCAGGCGCCCCTCTTCCTATCAGTCTCAATGCAGCAATTAGGAGTCAAGACTACTGCACCACTAAATATTACTCGTGGCCGCCTATCTTTGATCATGCTGCCTGGATATTTGAATTTCCCCCCACTTATTGCTCCCCGGGTTCTCCATAAGATTGCTGTTGACTCTCTGCACCTATCTACTGCAATTTCTACTTCGTCAGTGCCTCACTTTTGCCTTCCCTATCCTACAGAAGACTTGACATACGTGTCCATTTAAAAAAATAAATAGGTTGGATTACTTCGTATCTTTTCCCAGGATTTGAATTAGATACCTCCCTATGTAGCTACTTGTGGAAGTATTTTCTTTCTTTTCTCAATGTCTATAACCTTTGGAAAGAACCCTTTATTCTTTCCGCTCTCTGTACAAAAAAACCCCAAACAAACAAACAAGACTCTATACTGCAGATTTCCAAGTCTCACCCCTGAAAGTATAACTCTCACAAGGAATTCTTTGGCTTCACCCTGCTTGAGAACTAAACTCTTCAAATTTGAAAAGGAACAATTTCTTTCCACAACAAACAACAA
>NW_021891857.1:0-1407 GCF_006229205.1 Suricata suricatta
CCCCTCCCAGCTTTCTTTATGGGCTGTTTCTTCTCATTATGCATCTTTCCTGGGTTTCTTTAAGCCAGAGTCTTTTTTTTTTTTTTTCCTTCAGCCTATAGAAAGAGAGCAAGACTGCTTAGCTTAGAATCACGGCTCTGTCTTCATTAGTACAAAAGTCTTGGGCAAAGTACTTAACCTTTCTGTGGCGGTTTCGTCACTTGTGCAGGAGGTATTAATAATAACAGCCCTTACTTCATAGGGTCTCGTGAGGATTAGCTCAGACGTGCAAAGCACTCGGAACACCACCCAGCCTATTACGTGCTCAGGAAAGTTATTACTTCCTCTAGAAAAGTTCTCTTTTCTTCCAAGGTCATCAGATCAGTAAAAACATTTGCATTTCCAAAGGCAAGTTTGTATTAGTTACTATGGCCTCACCTATTTTTGTCAAATTCTGGTATTTTGAAAAGGAAGATTTTTCCCTGCAACGGTGCCCTGGATGAAAAAGTTAAGTCACCTTAAGTTCTAATTTATGCTCCCAGTACTTGCTGCATTATACGAGTTTCCGTTTGCTTTTGCTGGGTAGCTTTCTGGCTTTTATCTTTTTGGGTTTCTGTCGGAGGCTCCAACTTTGACACAGAAGTCTTTCCCCAAATCTTGAAGCTAAAGGGGAAAATGTTTTATACAACAGATGTTCTAACTCATTGGACATCATCTAAAATGTGGATTTGGGGTGCACCCTGCATAAACTGGAATGGTAATATTTTTCATTTATCTTGAAGATAGTCCAAACTGTAATTTCAGAGAATGTGAAACCTGTGCCTCATACACCAGCCAGCGTTCCAAAGAGTAACCTGTAAACTGCGGAGACTTTTCTCAGTATTTTTTGAGGGTACAGAAAGGTCATTAGAGCGAGGATTGACCTGCTTTTGATCTTAAGTGTAGAATCATGTTCTTTTAAACATTTGTATTACTGAGTAGTTAGAATGTATGCAAAGTGATGTAGTGAACCCTCATGTAACTACCACTTGATTTATAAAACAGAACATTAGCAGCGTCTGTACGTTCCCCTACATGCCCCGTCTCTATCCCTTCCCATCCCTTCCTTCAGAGCTTCTAGTTCAGATTTTGTATTTAAAATCATATTCAGGGGGCGCCTGGGGGGGCTCAGTCGGTTAAACATCCGGCCTCTGCTCAGGTCATGATCTCACAGTCTGTGGGTTTGAGCCCCGCATCAGGCTCTGTGCTGACAGCTCAGAGCCTGGAGCCTGCTTCAGATTCTGTGTCTCCCTCTCTCTCTGACCCTCCCTTGCTTGCACTGTTTCTCTCTCTCAAAAAATAAATAAAAGACATCAAAAAAATTTTTAAATCATATTCAGGCTTTTTATTTGTAGTTCAACCATATATGGATCTCCCTAGACAATATAT
>NW_021891858.1:0-640 GCF_006229205.1 Suricata suricatta
TGATCCATTTACTCACTTATTTATCCTCTGTATCTCCACACCACAGTCCATTCTTCTCCCTGCCTCACAGACAACCATTTTTTAAAAATGTTTATTTATTTTTGAGAGACAGAGAACAGGCAGGGGAGGGGCAGAGAGAGAGGGAGACACAGAATCCAAAATAGGCTCCAGGTTCTGAGCTATCAGCACAGAGCCCAACATGGGGCTCAAACCCACGAACTGTGAGATCATGACCTGAGCCAAAGTCGGAACCTTAACCAACTGAGCCACCCAGGCGCCCCCAGACAACCATTTTAAAGTATATCTTTTTTCCTTGTGTGTGTTCTTTCAAAATGTATATTGTTACTCTGTGTGCCTGTATGTTTAATTCAAATAAATGGTACTGAATCACACCTCACAATCTATTTCTAACTTTTTTCCTTAGCACTGTGTTCTATGTTATATAGCAGTATTTTTCATCCTTTTTTAAAGTTTGTTTTTTAATGTTTTATTTATTTTTGAGACAGAGAGAGACAGAGCATGAGCGGGGAGGTGCAGAGAGAGAAGGAGACACAGAATCAGAAGCAGGCTCCAGGCTCTGACCTGTCAGCACAGAGCCTGACGTGGGGCTTGAACCCATGAACATGAGATCATGACCTGA
>NW_021891859.1:0-640 GCF_006229205.1 Suricata suricatta
CATTACCAACAGAGTAAAACCTGAACCTTTAACCTAATATACAGGCCTTCTATGATCTGGCCTTTTGAGACTCACCTTTTGCTATTTTCTGCTTGGTATTTTAAGCTCTAGTCATACTGATCCTTTTACTGACTGGGAAAATACTGTGCTATTTTTCCAACTCAAACCTGCAGTCACGCCATCTTCACCTGGGACTCCCTTCTTCTCTTCTCCTTAACTTTCTCTGACATCCCTGACTCTAAACACTTAGTCAGGGATCTCATTCTGTGTTCCTAAGTACCTGGCACGTCTCTATCATTGCACTTACAATGCACTTGACATTCTCTATTTCCCAATATAATCATAAATCCTTGAAAGTAAAGATCAGTATTATTATTTCTCTGAAACCTCAGGGCCTAAAGTAGCTCCTGACACATCATAGGCATTGTTTTGATTTTTGTTGAATATAATAATAACAGAAACAAATATGTGCATAGGACTTTAGATTTTTCAGATTGCCTTCCCATACATCTCCTTTCATTTTCATGGCAATCCTTCCTAGCTATTCACAATGTATGTCTTAAAAAGGGTTTTGAAATGTTAATTTATTTTTGAGAGAGAGAGAGAGAGAGAGAGAGAGAGAGAGAGAGAGAGAGAGAGA
>NW_021891860.1:0-640 GCF_006229205.1 Suricata suricatta
AATGAGGTAAAATAAACAATGATGAATCAAATTGCCAGAGAATGAGCAATACATAACTTTATCCTCTGTGTTCATTGTATTAAAACACTACCAGTTAAGTCGAATCACTTACTTCGCCTAGCAGGCTTGGATGGTCAATTGCAAAGTTATCTCCCCCAGGCCACCACCATTACCATAAACAAATCACATAAAGACTTACCCGTTAGAAAAGAAATTGCACCGTTGGCAACAGCATCTCCCAATGTGAAAAATGCTATCAACTGCCAACCCAAGTTATTCATTACAATCTGCAGCACAAAGACACAAATAATTTAACACTAAATAATAAATTCTATAATAGGTTAAAGTTTACTATATATGAGCAAAGAATTATTAAATGTTTACTTCTCCATTTTATTTTTACCTTTAGCAGGCTAACAAACTCATCATATTGATTTTAAGGCTACCGAAAAATAAGAAACCTTCCCTCAATTCTGTTCTCTCATCACAGGCCAGGGTACTTCTGTTACTGTGATTCTGAAACAGCTGACCACACTTACATCCCGACTTCTAACTCCATTCAAGTAATAATTCAATAGCTGCAATGTACTTTCTACTTCCATGGAAATAGTTTTTTGGAAGCAATTATCAGCATCTCGGC
>NW_021891861.1:0-640 GCF_006229205.1 Suricata suricatta
GTTACCTAGGAATCGTGAAATTGATGGTTTGTTTGACATAGTACAAATATAATTACTGCTATAAAATGTTTATCATAATTATGATCCAATTTAGTTGAATACAACTAAACTTTTTATATTCTTAAAATTTATGTAGAGTAATATTAGCTTATTTGATCAATAAACCAATGTAAGTGTTAGGAAGTTCAGAAAACCCATTTTTAAAAATAAAACAAATTTTTATATTATGCCCGTAATAATAAACCCAAGCCAAATACATAGAGCTATTTATATTTTTAACATATTAAATGAGCCTAATTTGTCCAAAAATCACTTTAATTACATGAATTTGGACTTTTAATAAATGTTATAAACTGAGATAACAGTTTCTGTAAAAAGAATTTTTTTCTTAAGATGTCTAGCATCATTAAGGTACAAGAAGCTCACTTACCTTATTTTCTGTGGATTTTAGCAATATTAGACTTATGTTTGAATGTATCTATGTTTATAAAACATATAAAATGATCAGAGTAGAGCTCCTTTAAGAAACTTAATCATCTAACTTATTATTGCCCTCTGGTGGTAGGAAAAGATGTCACTCTCTCGCCATGAAAGGTAAAAGTTTTTCTGAATTACAGAGAGCTTATGATTTTAGCCTACA
>NW_021891862.1:0-640 GCF_006229205.1 Suricata suricatta
AAACAAATAAGTAAATGCATACATATATACATAAGATCCAGAGCTTCATAATATATACAAATATGTACAGGTTTCAACTGAAAAATCATACATCATATCAAGAACTAGCAAGACCTCAGATGGAATGATAAAAGGCAATCAATATATGCCAACACTGAGGTAACAGGGAAGGTCAGAATAATTTGATAAAGATTTTAAAGCAGCCATATAAAAACATTTCTATGAGCAATTACAAATATGCTTGAAACAAATGAAAAAAATATAAAACCTCAATAAAGAAATAAAGAAATAGAAAGTCTCAGCAAAGAAATAGAAGACAGCACTATGAAACAACATGAAAGTTGAAATTTTAGAATTGAAAATATAATAATTAAAATAAAAAATGAAATGAATGAGTTGGACAACAGAATGCAGGGGACAGAAGAAAGAGTGAGTTGGAAGACAGAACAATAGAAATGGCCCATTCTGACAACAAAGAGAAAACAAACTAAAAAACAAATAAAACAAAACAACAACAACAAACTCCATAAAAGTAAACAGTCTGAGAGACTTCTGGAACTATAACAAAAGATCTAACATTCATGTCATTGGAGTCCCAGAAGGAGAGCAGAAAGAGGGAATGGCTGAAAAAGTACTAGAA
>NW_021891863.1:0-640 GCF_006229205.1 Suricata suricatta
TATGTGCCCAATTGCCCTCCATAGAATTGAACAAATGCATACCACCAGCAGCAAGATATGGCAGTGTCTTCTCTCTCTCTCTCTCTCTCTCTCTCTCTCTCCTGTTTATTTATTTTGAGAGATAGAGCTCAAACAGGGGCGAGGCAGAGGAAGAGAGGGAGAGTGAGCTGTCAGCACAGAGCCTAATGCAGGGCTCAAGTTCACGGACCGTGAGATCATGACCTAAGCTAAAACCAAGAGTCAGACACTTAACTGGCTGAGCCACTCAGATGCCCCCAGTTTCACTCTTTAAGTCTTATGTTGGCTTTTTTGAGCCTCATCAAAATAAATGGCCCAAGTAGCATTTTGAAATTTTATTTTGCACTTCTCTCATGATGAGATTGAAACTCTTTTCTTAGGTGTAAAATCCATTTGCATTTTCTTTTCTGTGACCAGTCAGTCCATACCCTTTCCCCATTTTTTTCTTTGTGATTATTTATTTTTTTCTTTTTTCTTGATTGGCAGGAATTCCTTATATGTTGATGAAATGGCCTCTTCCATATGTTAGATATGGGAGTTTCTCTTTTCTCCTTTCTTTCTTTTTTTTCCCTCCATAATATTTTATTGTCAAATTGTTTTCCATACAACACCCAGTGCTCTT
>NW_021891864.1:0-640 GCF_006229205.1 Suricata suricatta
TCCAGCCCTTAGAGTCAATGAGCCCCACTGATTGTGTAGGATTGTATTTGATTTCTGTTCTGCTCTGTTCTTATAGCTACTGGCATAATAGAAAAGCAGTATTATTAGTCTTCAATGACTATTTTTCTTTATAACATATGGATTAGATGAAACTCTTCTGGTTTAGCAGTAGGGAGCTATTTTAACTCTTCTTTGCATTGACAATACCCTATGTGCAAAAACTGTTCCCTAAATGTTACTTACGGTGATAACAAATAAGGGAAACTGACTTGGATCTTTTTCTATAATCATGCTTCTCCTTTTGCCACTCCCAGTCTCTTTTGGAAGAGAATTGCAAAATAAATCAAGATGTCTTAAGTCATCTTTGCTCTCTGACTTTGCTGCCTCCCAGAATCAGAGGCAGAGGGGTCTCCAGATGGTCCTATTCCTTTCCAGTAAAACCTGTTCTTGTTATCGGAAATAAAATTAATAAGTGCTTAAAGAGCTGCCCTTCCAAGGCCTGTAGTTAGAACAGAGAGGTTACCAACTAAAATCCCCACTGGAGCAGACAGATGACAAACAAGGAGACTCAGCTCCAGTCAACTGTGACAAGAAAGGGAATGCTGACCTGGTATTGGCAGTTCTTTCAATATTTAAAAAA
>NW_021891865.1:0-640 GCF_006229205.1 Suricata suricatta
CAATTTAAGAAAATTCAGTAACTGCCTGTGTTTGTATTCTCTGGTTATTTCAAGGCATGTTTTCTTAGGAGGCGTGAAAAAGTAACACACATGTAACAAGAACTGCTGTTGTATGGGAACTAACTGGCAGAAGTGGCGGGAACTTGTGTTTATGAGGATAGTTTTCTATCACCTCAGTTGAATGAGCATATGAACCTAGTTTCCCAGAATGCTTTATAAAGGGGATGTGAGCTCTTTATTCACCTGTGGCACAGTATAAATGAGGACCAGGGTGTTTTTTAGGTAGAAGTCTTAAAGGAAAAGGAAAAACAGTACTTAATTTGGCCTCTGAGCTCTCCCAGAGAAGTGATGGGAGTCCCAGGACCCTTGTTCTTTGGGATAAATGTTCAAAAAGCAGAAACATTTGGGGACACTAGTTCTTGGTGGGCAGGCATGGGAGTTAAGGTGGAAATGTAATGAAAGGAAGAGCAGCTTGTTGAAACTTACCTTCTCTCCTCTGTTTGCTTCATTAATCACCTTCGAGCATGTGTAAGCAGCACTCAAACCTGTTATTTTGTGAAACAGTAACTATGATCGAAGTCTTCAGACAATTGCAACAAAACCTAAAGCAGGAGACAGGCACCTCAGGCAGGCAAATGTT
>NW_021891866.1:0-640 GCF_006229205.1 Suricata suricatta
TCGGCCAACTGACACAAACATATTGTTACATAAGGAAACTAATTTTTGTAATGTTCTCTTCTCCCTTAAACCCAAAGATGCCCTCCCACATCAAATGTATGAGAGAATGAGACAACCTAGACCTTCCAGTGACAATATCAAAAGGACATCACTCAAGCTGTGATTCTTTTTTTAGATTGTGGAAACTGAGAATTCTGGAGCTTTTAGACCAAGCCAAGATTAGAGGAGGGGCAGGAAAAGGAGTTAATAATTGATTGTGCGTACATGATAAAGCCTCCATGAAAATCCCAATAGTATGAGATTCCAGGAGCTTCCAGATTGGTGACAAACCCCAGCTCCATGGGACCAGGATCCTCCCAGACCTTGCCTAATATATCTCTTCACCTTGCTGCTCATCTGTATCCTTTTTCATTTCCTTTATTACATAATAAATGGGCAAACGTAAGTGTTTCCGAGAGCTCTGGAAGTTGTTGCAGCAAATGATTTGAATCCAAGGGCACAGGTGATTGGAACCTCCAATTTGTAGCCTAGCTGGACAGAAGTTGTGGGTAACCCGGGGACCTACTACTTAGAATTGGTGTCTGAAGTCGGGGGCATTCTAATGGGGCTGAGACTTTTTAACCTATGGAGCCTGCACTAA
>NW_021891867.1:0-640 GCF_006229205.1 Suricata suricatta
CAGCTCCAAGCATCATGTTCTTACACAGTGATGCTCCAAAGAGGAAGGAAGGGGTGTAAGCCAAAGCATCTTCTCTTCCAGGAATTTCTCTTTATTCTGGGGGAGGGGAAGGGTGACCCTCTCTTCCAGAAGCCCCTTAGTAGATTTTCTTCCGCATTTCCTTGTCTGAAAGTAGGATGCCACCCCCACACCAATCATGATAAAAAAATAAAAAGGACAGGGGATTTCAGCGGCTGAGATGAATCAGCACTCTCTCTGGAGCCGGGCACATTGTCACGAAAAATCAGGGTTCTATTCACAAGGACAAAGGAGAGCGAGTGCCCAGCGGACAGTTAGTTATTTCTGCACCTTGTAATAGAAATACAGAAGAAAACAGCTTCCATGCGTGGAGGGCGTGTTGTGAGCCGGTCACAGAGGTCTGTCGCCTCCTCACAGCCCGTCCCGACCTCTGTGCCACCTGACAGGCCCTGTTCTCACTCCCGTCGGCCAGCCAGGGAAGCAGGAAGCGGCCCCCGGCCCGGCCCTGGGTCCACGGACCCTGCCGCGCGGCCCGGGCTGGGGGCCCCCTGCTCTCCCCGAATTCCATGTGTCCTAGTTCCGGTCTGCTGGGGGAAGCTGCTGGAAACCCCCGCCACTGCCC
>NW_021891868.1:0-1407 GCF_006229205.1 Suricata suricatta
TCTTGTCTTCTACTGAAAGGGACGAAACTCCCATATCTTGAGCCCCTGTTATGTGCTTTGCCAATTACACACATTATCTTATTTTATTTTCACAACAGCCCTATGCAGTAGTGTTATTATTTCTATCTTACAGATGAAGAAATTGAGGCTCAGAGATTAAGGAATCTGCCCAAACACATACAGCTAAGTCAAGAGGACAAGATTCAAAGTCCACTTTGGGAAGTTCCCTTCTTTTCTTAGCAAAATAAATAAAACTTTTTAGAAGCTTTCTCAATCTTAAAAGGTGGAGGCAAAAAGATAGCCCCTCTTATTAGGAACGTCAGTGAAGGAGGAGTCCACAGGTAGAGTGAGGACAAGGCGAGCTCTAATCAGACAAAGGCAGATCTGCCTTCCTCTCGGAGGACAAAGACCTCGTGATAATTTAGAGGCTGCACAGAGCAGGAAGTCAAGAGCCTAGTAGAGACCTGCCGTGACAGCTCTGTGACCTAACCTTGTCTCATTAGGAGCTGTGCCTTGCGAGTGAATTTTCCAGAAAATAGAAGCTTTGTCTGTCTGAGTGACAACACATTTTATTTAGAACATTCGTCCGTTTGGATGAACATAAACATTCTTCTACTGACCTTCTCTAACAAACAGAAAGGGAGGCCACAGCCAGGCAGGACTAGATTCTCTGCCACACACCAGCTGGGTAAGTCTGGTGCACAACTCCTCGGGTCTCGGTTTTCCTATCTAGAGCCAGTGGAAGGCAAAGCCTATCTCACCGGGTTGGTGTCAGAATTAAATGAGAAAATACGTGTACTGTACCAGCTAACACTACATTCAGGCACATTTTAGGAATGCCTTCCTATTCCCTTCTCCTTTCCATAACACATAGTTTTATTTTGAACACCCGTCACTGTGGAGGGCTGTGCACAGTAATGTTGCTGTGTCTAGGGTGTCACTTTTCATGGCCATCAAGTCCCTGTCCTCCCTGAATTTGCTGCCTTTAAACTGCTATGGCTTGGAAAGCAGGGCACCTGGGCTGCTAAACATATATGTAGAACAAAAGTAAAAAAGCTTTGAGTGAAGGTCTAAGAGGGCTTCCCACAAGGTAGGTGGACTGGCTTAAATATACCATCCACTGTTGAAAGCAACTGCAGGGAAGGCTCTGGTCCTCTGTTCTGGCATTTCTCTCTTCAGAAGGGCTGAGGTTGCTATGCTTGCGAGCTGGGAGTAGCTGCTGGTATGCTACTCTGTGTCCTTTGCCAAGGGGAGTTTTTGTAGGGTGCGGCCCGCTCTTCCCTGGGTTCCCCAGGGCTCAGGACAGTGGCTGGTGTGCACAGGGCACCGGATAAATGGCTGTGGAGTGACTAAAGGAACACCTTTCCAGTTTACATGGTCACCTCAGTATTCTCTTTCTCTGCCTTT
>NW_021891869.1:0-640 GCF_006229205.1 Suricata suricatta
TGAAATGTAAATTTCTCTCTAAAATTGAGTTTTTAGGCCTATACAATTTTTACAATTATACTTTAGTTTGAGATAATTGTAGATTCACATGCAGTGGTAAGAAATGATATTGAAAGGGATGCTTGGGTGGCTCAGCTCAGTTCATGATCTCATGGTTTACAGATTTGAGCCCCACATTGAGCTCTGTGCTGAGAGCTCAGAGCTGGAGCCTGGTTCAGATTCTGTGTCTCCATCTCTCTCTGCCCCTCCCCTGCTCACGCTCAGTCTCTCTCTCTCCCTCTCTCTCTCTCAAAATTAAATAAAAACATAAAAAAATTTAGTAAAGGGAAATGATAGTGAGAGAGCCCATATACCCTTTACTTAGTTTCTTCCAGAGGCAACACCTAACAAAATTTTAGGATAATGCTACAACAAATTAACAGTGATACAATCTACACATCTTACTACACCAGTTTTATTTTTTTATTATTTTTTTAAGGTTTTTCTTTTTTTTTTAATGCTTTATTTATTTTTGACACAGAGAGAGACAGAGGATGAGAGGGGGAGGGTCAGAGAAAGAGGGAGACACAGAACCGGAAGCAGGCTCCAGGCTCTGAGCTAGCGTCAGCACAGAGCCTGATGCGGGGCTCAAACCCACGAA
>NW_021891870.1:0-640 GCF_006229205.1 Suricata suricatta
ATCTAGTATAAGAAAGTTTAAAGCAGCTTTATTTGTAAAACCTAAAAATGCAAGATAAGCCAAATGCCCCTTATTGAACACTGGTTCCCTAGATTATCACCCAAATCAACCACTGATAAGACAAAACTGAGTGAAAAAAAAAAAAAAAGACAAAACTGAGTCAAGAACTACCCTCACAAAGTCTTTGTAATGGTTCGTGGTGGGAAGGGCAAAGGCAAAATAGTTATTGAAATTTCTAAGTCTGCTTTAAGGTGAGTCTTTCAACATAAAGAAGTGGATCTTGGTTAAAACTAGGTAAGGGTAATGATAAAACAGTTTAGGACTGATAGACCCAGCAAGACAAAGCAAACGGTTTAAGGCGACTAAAAGCGCAAATTACTGTTTGATGAGTTTCTTTCAGAAAGTTCCTGGATGAGTAAAAAAGTGGCTTGCAATTTTTATCTTCCTAGACAAGAATTTACTAAAGTAGTAAAATGATACTGATGATGCCCCTAGATTGTAAAGTCACATTAACGTAGACAGTAAGCTGTGTGAATATAAATGGTTTGGGTTCTCACCTTCCATAAGCAGATGAAGACTGTGGGATAGATTTATAAAGTGCATACTACTCAGAAATAGGAAACAACTAAACTACCACTAC
>NW_021891871.1:0-640 GCF_006229205.1 Suricata suricatta
TCATACACAGTTTGTTGGGAATGCAGAATGGCATAACCACTTTGGAAAACAGCCTGGGATTTCCTCCTAAGATTAAATGTAGAGTTGTCACATGACCCAGCAAATCGAATCCTGGGTGTATAGTGAAAAGAAAAGACAATATATATCCACACAAAAACTTGCATATGAATATCATGGCAGTATTATTTCTAGTAGGCAAAACAAAAAGACCATCCAGATGCCTACTGACAGAGAACTGAATGAACTAAACATGTACGTATCTAAACAGTAGAATGTCTTCATACATAACAAGCTATGAAGTCCCACACATACATAACATGGAGGAATTTCACAAGTATTACTCTACATGAAAGAAGCCGCATACTCTGTGATATCACTCATATAAAATACCCAGAATAGAGAAATCATAAAACAACAGCTAGATTAGTGGCAGAAGTGTGTGCTGCGGGGGCAACTGGGTAAGGCGAGGTGACAGCTAAAAAATAGAGTTTCTTTTTGAGGTGTTTAAACATTTCTAAAGTTGATTGTAGTGATGGTTGCAAAATCTGTGAATCTATTAAAAGCCATTCAGTTTTACACTGCAAATGAGTAATTGTTTGGTCTGTAAATTGTATCTCAATAAAGCTGTTTTTTAAAATGG
>NW_021891872.1:0-640 GCF_006229205.1 Suricata suricatta
AGAAGAGGAGGTGAGAGTCCTGCTGTGTTCTTGAGTCTAGCACTGGATGTGGCATTTGAAGAGGGGCTGAACCAGCTGGAGTGGATACAGATCACAAGCAGGGTGAGCAACTGGTAAAGTGGGACAATTAACTGAAGGAACCAGAAACCCGAAGGGGATATAAGGCCACTTTCTTCAGATCTGCCAAAGCTGAAGGATCTCCAGGCTGTGAGGGAGGGCAGAACTAAACCTTGCCAGAGAAGGCAGGTTTTGGTGGAACACGCAGTAGGAAGTTCTTACTGCTGTAAGCAGCTCCAGCCAGCGGCCCGAGGAAAGTACCAGGGTATGAGGGGCCTGGGTCTGCTAGGGTGCAACCAGCGGCAGCCTGCCACCACCCCAGGGACGCCCCAGGTGAGGCGTACCTCAGACAAATGGCTGGACGGGCCACTTGGGAGCTCCTTCAGGTAAAGTGGAGCATCACATGTGTTGTCAGCCTAACTGGCTCGTGCCTGCTGGCAGCGGCTGAGGTCATGGGAGGCCGATTCCCTGACCTGGCCCTGTGAGGGGTGCAGTGCCTGCAGTGGGAGAGGCTGGGACCTGAGGGGTCTGTCTTCGTCTTGACAAAGCCCCATTGTTTGTACTCCGATCTCTCCTGGTTGCA
>NW_021891873.1:0-640 GCF_006229205.1 Suricata suricatta
AGGCCAACAACTTGGATCATGGACCTACAGAGTCAAGGCCGTTCTTGAAATGAGGTCACCATACAAATCTGTTGTAACATATGTTTTATTGAACTGGCCTGGAGGCACTGAAATTATAGTACTAACCAAGGGCAACTTCAGTTGGTGTATCCCAATGCATCTAGGCAGGTGAGAAACAAGGAAAGAAAATCATGTACTAAGGTTTTCTAGAATTGTTAAGAGGGTGAAACTGCACTTGGCATTGTGAATGCAAGACCAGCAGAGAAAATGCACAAGTACCAGCTCTGAAAGTGAAATGTCGCTAGCATACATTAAATGCCACTAGTGTACAATTCTGTAAGCAGAATTGGTAGCACTTCCTTAATTACTCTTACTTGATGTTAGAAAGGTTAAATTTTCTAACTTATCCACAACATAAGCAAAATTAGATCCTACATTCAAGTAATTAAAACTGCTTGGAGCTTCAGAAGAGGTTATAAATTACGGAAAATCTGAGGACAAGAAATGTCAACAAATGATATGTTCCCCAAGTCAATATGGGATCAGTCCACAGCCCCTTCTAGAAATATCTTGTTCCTATTGAGCTCACATTGCTTAGCTCTGGTTTGGCATTTGATAGCATCTTGTTGATTGACTGACC
>NW_021891874.1:0-640 GCF_006229205.1 Suricata suricatta
CAAACTTCTGCACTGCAAAGGAAATAATCAACAAAAGGCAACAGTGGAATGGGAGAAGATATTTGTAAATGACTTCTTTGATAAAGGGTTAGTATCCAAAATCTATAAAGAACTTACTAAACTTAACACCCCCAAAACAAATAATACAGTGAAGAAATGGGCAGAAGACCTGAATAGATACTTTTCCTAAGACATCCAGATGCTAAACAGACACATAGACACTCAACATTGCTCATCAGCAGGAAAATACAAATCAAAAGCACACTGAAAAATCACCTCACACCAGTCAGAGTGGCTAAAATGAGCAACTCAGGAAACAACAAATGCTGGCAAGGATATAGAGAAATGGGAACCTTGTTGCACTGATGGTGGGAATGCAAACTGGTGGAACTGCTCTAGAAAACAGTGTGGAGGTTCCTCAAAAAATTAAAAATAGAATTATCCTACAACCCAGCAATAGCACTACTGGGAATTTATCGAAAGGATACAAGAGTGGTGATTCATAGGGGCACATGTACTCCAATGTTTACATCAGTGCTACCAACAACAGCCAAATTATGGAAAGAGCCCAAATTTCCATCAACTGATGAATGGATAAAGAAGATGTGGAATACTACTTGGCAATGAAAAAGGATGGAGT
>NW_021891875.1:0-640 GCF_006229205.1 Suricata suricatta
CACAATTATAATAAACGCAACAATTTTATGTTGCATGAGATAAATGACAGCCCCCTTACTGAACTATAAGCTCCTTAAGGGAGGCATTAATTATTTCTGGATTTCTATCACCAAGAACAGTTCTCAACCCATAAAACGTCCTTTAAGACAAGCCTAATGAGATCAAAGGGCCCCAGTTACCCAAGATTTTGCTAGTCTGATTTAGCACAAGCCCCACTCTTGATTCAATGTGTACCATATGCTAGCTGAGGGATCATGGACTCTGGAACTGACTTTTACAGAAAATTAAATGAAAGAATAACTTAGGAAGAGTACCTATCCTGAAGCCCAGGACTTGGCAGTTAATCAATTAGCAGGTTGATCAATAAGAAGGATTGTTGTTTTGTCCCCAAAATGCAAGCAGAACCAAGATATGCATACAGCTTTTGCATTACAACCTTAACCATCTTCTATCAGAATCTGAGACTGGCACAAAACTGTGACCCATTGACACATTCTGTGGTCAGAGTCCACAGGGCACTGGAGGACTGCAGAGTCTGTCTGGTCAACAATCAACACAAACAGTCTCAGCGATAAAAGGGCCATCAACAAGGCAAGATCAGTGTTGCGGGGGTAGAAGTACAGCCATTAACTTCCCAAC
>NW_021891876.1:0-640 GCF_006229205.1 Suricata suricatta
TCCATTTCCTAGTTCCAGGTATTGTGCTGTGGGACAGACGGTATCATTGGAGGAAGCTGAGTGAAGGCTTCCATAGCTGAGTTGTTATAACTCTGTTAGTATTTTTGCAACCTCCATGCAAGTCTGCAATTATTCAAAAGTAAGAAAGGTTTTTAAATTTTCCTTAATAGCAGCTAACAATTTCTGAATATGTACTGGTTTCAAGGCCTTTTGCTCAAGACCTAACATGGATAATCTTATTTGACCTTCCCAAACAGCCCTGGCTGGTACGTTCTACTTTCCCCATTTATTTGGTGAAAGACTTTACCAACATCATACACACAGTAAGAAGGACACGGTTTTGATTGCCTATGGCCTACTCCAGGTCTGTGTATTTAACTGGGTTCTTCCTCCCTTACCAAGCTTTGAGACACGAACACCAGCGTAGACCACACTGTGAACAGGTGTTGCTGAGGATCCCACGGCTATTGCGGGAGATGGGGGTTTTGACTTGCTGTGATGAACCTGGCTCTTGGATATTTAAAAGTGTCTTGTTCGAATTTCTTTTCACAACAAAGGAATGGGAACGCATAAAATAGAATGCTTTATCTATCATAGACACACATTATTAGAGACTCCCTTCCCACAGGAGCAGCTTGCT
>NW_021891877.1:0-640 GCF_006229205.1 Suricata suricatta
GGGGGGTGTGGGTGTGTTGTGTATTCTATGTGTTTGAGATAATTCTCTAAAAAAGGTTTTATATCCTTGTTAACATTTTCTTCTTTTCGTTAAGAGTTACACGTGTTATCTGCTACATGACTGAGCTAACTCTGTAATAAAATTTCATATCATGGTGTATCAGTTGTAGACTCAGTGGCTGGAAATAAGCTCACGGTTTCTCATCAGTGAGTGGCTGTGCTGGTGGCATCTGGGCGCACTCACGTAGCTGCGGTAGAAGAGCCACGAGGGCCACACCCACCCCTCTGGCCTGCAGTTCTGGCAGGTGCCTGGGTACCTGGGGTCCTGTCATTCCTCAGTAGGCCAGAGGAGCCTCTCCCTGGGGGGTTTCAGAGCAGCGAACCAGGGAGGCACAAAGCGGAAGCTGCAGTATCTCCCAAGGCTTGTTTAGTTTAGCATGGGGGCACTTCGACCACATTCTGTTGGTGAAAACAAATCGCAAGGCTCATCCAGATTCAGGGATGGGAAACAGACTCCACCCCTGATGGGAAGAGAGGCAAAGTCGCACTGCAAAGGGGCAGGGACACAGAAAGATTGATTCATTAAAGCCATTCCTGGAACAACCTAGAATTCCCTGCAGTTAGAAAAATCATTGTCTTTC
>NW_021891878.1:0-640 GCF_006229205.1 Suricata suricatta
TCAGACTCCTTCAAATTAAATGAGTATGAATTGCATTAAATGAAAATCAGAAACACTTGGCATGCAAATTATAGCTCTCTTTGGCAGTGATTTTTATTTTGTATGTTTTAAAGGATATCCCTATAACTACTGGTCAATGGCAAATTTTCCTCCAAAATTTTTATTTCCAAAAGTCTGCTAGAAATGTATACTTAGTTTATGGCTTAAATCACCATAGAAATGCTACACATATAACACAGCAAAAACATACATTTTCTTTGATGTCTATACTGATACCCAAACTGAACAGATCTTGATTCTTCTATGTCTAGTACAAAGCTCTATTATTCTCCTTGCCCCTTTGTCTCACAGTTATTTATTCATAATTAATTCTGTCTACTACAACTTCTCATTTAGTAAAATTAAGGTTGATTTTTGGATCTGCCGCTGAGTAAGACCACAGCAACTTTTCCACATTTTTTTGTACTATAACTTTGTAAAGTTTATTAAAATATTATCTTTAAGTCTCTTGTAATTGAGAACCATTCTGAAAGTCCTTGTACTATTTTCTTTGTTTTGTTTTATTTTATTTTATTTTTAGAGAAAGAGGGAGTGCACACATGAGCAAGTGAGGAGTGAGGGAGAGAGAGAGAGAGAGAGA
>NW_021891879.1:0-3248 GCF_006229205.1 Suricata suricatta
TTTTAACCCTTCACCAAGATGTCCCTGATAAAGGCAAGGCCCCAGGGGTCAGCACAATCAGCGAACTTCCCACAGTCATCTTAGCACTGGATGCCCTGGCCAGCAGTTGGAGCCACCTGCACGTTTTCATAGACTCTTGGGGCACTGCCTCAGCGCTGCAAAGTACTCCAGAGACCTCCTGTTTCACAGATACTCAAAATACAAATCAAGATCACACATGTTTTGGGGTGCCTGTGTGGCTCAGTCAGGTAAGGGTTCAATTCTTGATTTCAGCTCAGGTCATGATCTCACAGTCTGTGAGATGGAGCCCCAAGTCAGGCTCTATGCTGACAGCGTAGAACCTGGTTGGGATTCTCTCCCTCTCTCTCTCTGCCCCTCCCCTGCTCATGTGTGCACTGTTTCTCTCTGTAAATAAATATTTTTTAAAAAAATATCACTCATGTCTCTACAAATATTCAACCCATAATTAAAGGCCTCACCAAGACACTCCTTATGCCTGTAAGAGATCCAGAAGATTACTAATAGTGACCAAGGCGCTCATTTTATTTCTCAAAATACACTGTTGGGCTCTTGAACACGGCATTCGACGGAACTTCCATTTTCCTTACAGGCTGGAGACCTCCTAGAAGCCACGACGGCTTACTTACACTGGTGAAAAATTCAACTAAATAAAAAAATTTGGTACATTTCAGTCATTAGCCCAACATCGGGGTAAACTATAATAGGGAGTCTCATTCAATTTTTCAATGTTTGCCTGCTGACAGCTTTTAGGCCTCACCCTTCTGTTTTCTTCTTCTTTCCCCCAAATGGGCAAGTTGGTAAGAGAAGTCTGGGGGCTCTCACCTTTGGTGTGAGGGAGTCAAACCAAGCAAGCCCCAGTCCACACACAGGAACCCTTAGCCTGCCCACACCAGCTACCCTCAGTAAAAACCTGGATCTAACTTCCCTTCCCCTGTCCTTTGAAGTCATTTAGGATCTGCTTGAGAAGCCTGCCCTCCTCTTTCCTTTTCATGATCTAAGTATAGAATACACCTATGTATATGTGAGTAATAAGCCTTCTCATCTATTCGTGGTAGGCGTGTGGCATCAAATTGGAAGGGTAGGAGTTCATTCTGACTTTGTAGAGTGGCTACAACAGAATCCTCTCTCTCTAACTTATTAGTTGTGTGGTCTTTGCCAGTCAATCTCTCTAACTCTGTTTTCTCCACTCGACAGCAGAGGAAATAACTCTCAGGAGTCTAAACTATAAACTCATTGAGAAGAGGGAGCATGTGTCTGGGGCGCACCATCTTATGCCAACACCCATTGCCAGGGTCAGAGTTGAATAAAGTAACTGATTGGGTTTATTAATATCTATCTTGCCTATTTCATAGTAATGTTTCAGAGAGGCAAATGAAAATAGTACACTCATTTGTCCATTCGACAATTATTTGAATGTCTCGATCATTTTGTAACCTGTAAAATGCTACTCAAATAAAAGGTATCGCGCTGATTGCAATTCTCTAAAAGTAAAATATATACACACAGCCAACCTAGAAGAACTACAGTTCAGAGCCCTTTATTCAAGCGCTGATAGTTCAGGGAAGCGGGTGAGACAGGATCAACGTGATGTCAGGTCAGAATCACGACAGTGGGCCGGGAGTCGGTGGGGCGTGAGACCTAGACATCTGGACTAGGACGTTTCAGGACCAAATCCCTGCCCTCCACGCCCGAGAGAAGCAGCCATTCCGCCACCGCCCTGAAGGGAAGGCTTGAAGGAAGCACGGGAAACCGTTTCCTCGGCAACCACTTTCCAAATTACTCCAAAGAGCCCCGAGAAAACGAAACGGAGGAATGAATTATCACAATCTGAGAGGGTTCCAACAACTATCGTGAAGAAAACTGCCGGGTCCAGCTACCGCTTGGGAAGCCGCCCCAGCGAGGCTACGCTTACCTGGCGGACAGTCAAAGCGCCCTCCGCCGCCGCTCCCTCCGCCACAGCGGAACCGCCCAGGCGTGCCCCGCGCCCACCCCTGGCGCGAGCTCAGGACTCTGGGGCCTGGGCGCCCCCACCGCGATCTCGGAGACCTACCTGGGATCCTGCCTACGCGCCTTGCGCCCTCTGGCGGCAGTTGCCTTTGGCTAACTAGTGAGGCTGAAATGTTAATTTGTCAGGGTGTAGACCAGTCTTCACTAGGGATCTAGATCAGCCCAGCGCCCCTCCACACCCCTGTGTCCTTATCTACCTCCCAACCTGAAATTCTTGTGCCCATTGTGAAATGGCTTCCGGGCACTAGTCCCTCCTCACAAAGTCCCTCCTCAGCCTCTTTCTTAACAATATATGCTCTGCCCCAGTGTGCGAAAAAGTGAATTCCATGACAAAGTCTTGTTCCTTCAGATAAGGGCCTGAAGTTAGAGTTAATCGTTAAAAGCTATCGAGTGTTGCAGATCCTGGTTCTATCCCGCACAAAATAGAGCTATGAAAGACATTCTCGAACAATTGAGGAAGACCGAATATGAAATGTATATCATTCGTATGTAAATATATTAATATGTGAAATATATTTATGAAATAAATATATATATTTATTCCGTGTTATGGAATAAATAACGATTTGTGAATAAAATTATTGATATTCACTAGTAAATACTTCCTCCTTGTGGTTACGTTGGAGGATGTATTTATTAGAAATTCATGCTTGGGTATTTTGGAGTGAAGTGTCATGATGCCTGCAACTTGATTCCAAGTGCTTCAATATATAGAGATGTCACAGGTTCAGTGTGTGCTCCCCAAATGCATACGTTGACACAGAATCGCCTTCCACCATATGAGGACACTGTTAAGAAGACCATCTATGAACAGGATGTGGCTTCTCACCAAACACGGAATCTGCAGGTGTCTCCATCCTGGACTTCCCAGACTTCAGAACGGTGAGAAATAAATTTTTGTTGTGTATAAGCCACCTAACCTATGGTATTTCCTTATCTAACAACCTAAATAAACTAAGATAATAGATAAGGAGAAAGTGAGAGCAAAATAGCAAAATGTTAACAATTACTCCATCTATGTGAAGGGTTATTCTTTTCCTGTTTCTGTATATTTGAAAACAATAATCATGGAAAGTGAAAGAGGGAGAAAAAGTCAACTCCGCTTCCACAAAAAGTTGTAAGAACATGAGTCTGAACCAAACAGATGCCATGACAGGCTTTAAGGTTCCCCTCTAAGCTAGAAGGTCTAAGGTCATTCGCTCCAGAACCATTAGGCCTTA
>NW_021891880.1:0-1407 GCF_006229205.1 Suricata suricatta
TTTTTCAGGAATTTAAAAGTAATGTTAATTAAGAAAATGATAATAATTTTGAGTATATTAATATAAAACATCTACATCTATCAAATATCCTTTGTTATGTATCTGAGTTAGAGGAAATCATATTGTATGCCTAGCACAGGTAAATTTATTTTAAAAATTTTCAAGCATAAAGAAGAGAAACATGTTTATAGAGTACTTACTTTTTTTGAAGTTTATTTATTTATTTTGAAAGAGAGTGCACAAGTAGGGAAGGGGAGGAGACAGAGGGAGAGAGAATCCTAAGCATCTCACAAATGGCAAGATCATGAACTGAGCCAAAATCCAGAGTCAGATACCCAACCAACTGTGCCATCCAGGTGCCTCTAGAGTACTTACTTTTCTATATTCATATATTTATATGTGGAATTATCTAAAAGTAGATATAATATTTGATTGAAAAGCTCCTTAAGTAGCATAATTTATGGCATCCTGGCATATTCAGAATTTCTCATTGGCTGGATGACCATGAACACGTAGCTTTATCTCCATGATTTGGCACTCTGCCATCTCTCTGACTTCATCCTTTCTCATCTCCCCTCCACGACATACTCTGTTCTGAGCACTCAGAGTACTATTTTGGTTAGTACCTCCATCTGTAATGCTGCTCCACAGACATCTCACAACACAGCTCATTCCTTCACCTATTTTGTATCTTTGATCAAAAGTCATCCTCTCAGTGAGGCTTTCTGCCTTACTGGAATTTACATTAACTTATGCTGTTCAGCCAAATTCTGCTCCCAAATTCTGATTCAGTGTTTTTAATGTCCTTCAAACCTTTATAATTCCATAAAATTTGTATCTTTTTTTATTGTCTGCTTGCAATACAGAAATGTACTTTCCATGAGGCAGATATGTTTGTCTGTGTCACTCAGGTATCTCTGGCATTTAGCATACTGACTGGAACCTCATAGATATTCAAAGAATATTTGCTGAATGAATGGATATATGGAACTTTTTGAAATAGCAAGCTTACAAATTAATCTGCACTTGGAAAATAGCACAGTAGATGTTTCCCTTGCTTTACTAAATAAATCGTGATTTTTGAAATGTAAGAGAGTGGAATTAATCAGAAACTTAGAACATCGCCATGCATTTATTTGGCAATGCTCCTCATCTTGTTGGCTATTGTCACCTTGACGGCTATTAAGGGATACAAGACTATTTTTGATGAACATCATTGTTGTTCCAATATTCCTTTTATCAGTTAATGTCAAATGACTGTCCCTAACTATGTAAAACATTATGGATCACTTCAATTTTTAAAAAACTTATTTCATGAATTTTTAAACACAACTTGAAAGCTACAGACAGAAGTTATATTCTGTAGTGACTTGAAAGGCTGTATAATCCACTTGATTTTTAGCTTTC
>NW_021891881.1:0-640 GCF_006229205.1 Suricata suricatta
GCCTGTGACAAAAGCAATAAGTGGTCAGTGGTATCTGGAAGAGATACCACTGGAGAAAGCCACCCATCAGAAGCCATAACTTTTTGTGGAGAGAATCAGGCAGCTCATAGGGAGATTGGTAAGGGAATAAATATCTGAGCTCACTTTCTTCCATCCTCAAGTCAATGTTCCCTATAAGCTGAACCATGTGGAAACCAGATGATAAGAGAGCCCATTGATGTGGGGCTCTCAAGGGGGAGAGCAGGTGAAGAAGGATGGAGACTGAGTGTGGCTGGGTAAACAGAAGATACTTTAGCATACAAGCACACTTGGGTAGACCTCTTTTCTCATTTGAGAAACAAGGGAATTGGATTAAATAATCTGCACTATTCTTTCTGGTTGTAACAGTCAGATTGGATTTTCTTCATTAACTGATTTCACTTTGTCAGAACTGTATGCCAAGGCTACCAGGCAACCTAGAGTCAGACATTCCAGAAAATCGGATGCTGCAGACCAATGTTCCAATTTACAATCATATTCGTTGGTGAATGAAGTACACATAGAACAATGAATCATATTAAAAAGTACAGAAACAGATCCAGACACATACAAACAATTGGTTTTATGACAAAAATAATACTGTAGCACAGTGGCAACAGGA
>NW_021891882.1:0-640 GCF_006229205.1 Suricata suricatta
CACAGAACTCAGAAATATTTTACTTACTAGGTCACTGGTTTATTATAAAAGGATATAACTCTCGAGAAACAGCCAGAAGGAAGGGATGGGCAAGGCCAAGTGTAGAAAGAAAGCACAGAGCGTCCATGCCTCTCAGAGTGCCCACTCTCCCCAAGTCCCCATGCGACCACCAGCCCTCGAGCTCTCTTCACCAAGTTGTTAGGAGTTTTTATGGAGGCTCATTACTTAAGTATGATTGATTAAGTATGATTGGTCCTTGGCAATTAAAGGCAGAGGTCAGAGGGGTTGAGACTAAAAGTTTCAACCCCTTAATCACTTAGTTCTCCTAGCAACCAGCTCCTACCCTTAGGTGTGGTTCAAAAGTCACCTAATTGACATAACAAAAGATACCTTTATTACTCTGATCACTTGAGAAATCCCAAGGGTTTTAAGAGCGATGTGCCAGAATATATATTTGTTATAAATCACAATATCATCAGTCACTGGAGAAGAACAGAAGAAAAGAAGTACGTATGCCATTCAAGCCTCGTTTACAAAACCAAGACAGTAATCCTTAAGGAAACGTCATTGACCATTGGAAACAGTCTAAACACCCAGACATAGCATTTAAGACTTCTAGAAACTGGCTCAAATCACCCTG
>NW_021891883.1:0-640 GCF_006229205.1 Suricata suricatta
TGTCCCAGACCCAGGACTTGGTCTTTCCCCAAATTTCTTATCGTCACTTCTTTCTTTCCTTCATGTCTCTCAAATGTTCCCTTTATCCCAGAAGTCTTCTCTGACCCCCTTCCTTCGCTTTATGTCTTCCCAGAGCACCCCACCACCGGGCCATCTTCTCTTCGTCGATCTCCCCAAGTAGAACAAGGGCTTTGAGTGGCAAGGTCTTTGCCCCCAGGATGGTTTCTAAAACAGCACTTATCTAATAAATGTTGAATGAATAGCTCCATTATTGCACTTTGAGGTCAACCCCCATAACCCAAAGAGGTGAGCAAGCTCCCTGGTTGGCTCAGCAAGTAGGTATTAAAGTCTCACCAGGTGTGTCACCAGCGCGAGCCCCGGAAGATGATTACAAGGCAACAAAGCTGGGTCCTGTTTTGTTTTCCATTCCGAGTTCTCACGGGGAACTGCCTCTGGCTAACCTAGGCCAGTGGCATTTGGGGAGCTCACAGAATTGCTGAGCAGACTGAGAACATGGACCGCGGCAGGAACTAAGTGCGCTCCTGGGGACTAAACAGCAGAGAGAGTCAGGAATGGTTGGATAGCTGGACACACACCAAGATACGAACTTGGGGCCATGTGACCTATGATGGTTTCTCTT
>NW_021891884.1:0-640 GCF_006229205.1 Suricata suricatta
TTCCTGTGATTTTCTAGCCATTTTTTGAGCTTCTATTGATATGTGAGAGCAAAACAATGGTGCTTAGCTATACCGCAGAGGTAAGAACGCTGAGGCTTGACTAATTTACGTAACAAACGTTCAGGTACACAGTACAGTGAGGTCACTTTAAATTCTTCTAACCTAAGGAAGTGAACCAAATTTCTTTCACAGTTTAGATGAGTTGAATCATTTACAATGGAGCCTTATTTGACGGTCCTTCTACCAGAACTATCTAAACTGGAGCCCAACTAAGAATGATGGCTCACCTTGGCATTCATTCCACTTTTCTAGACCCAGACTGGCCGCCTCCCCCACTAGCCCCCAACCAGTATCTAAAGAGTAAAGAATTTCTACGGAAGCTCTGATGACCAAACCTTCACTTGCCAAAAGACCAAGCTAGCATCTACAGATCTGCGTAGGTTAAAAACGAGTCTACCATACGGAGACCTCACTCTGGCAGTGAGCCACACTGCAAGCCTAGAGGTGGAAAATGACCTGTGTCAGAAGGACTTTATCTGCACGAATACGATCTTGATTCTCAAGAGCTAGATTTTTGACAAGAGCTGATTCAACATTTAACAGATAATTATCGAGAACATCTAGAGAGCAGTCCCTGCCT
>NW_021891885.1:0-640 GCF_006229205.1 Suricata suricatta
CATGTTATTCTCCATCTATCGCATTTTTTTCTTCAGACTTCAACTTTGTAGAGGTACTATGGATCCTATATTATTTAGGTTCTGTCTGCTTTCCTGGATCTGGTTAAATGTCCCTATTTATACTTTTAGCTTAGTTATCTCAATATCACCTCAATCTCAATAAGTTTACCATAGATTTTATTACCACTTTTACTCACAAGTTATTTTCTCCTTCCAATTTCTTTATTTCAGTCAGTGAAACTACCTAATTGTATATAATAAATATTTAAAAATTAACTTGAAATAATCCAGTTTTTATTATTCTCTTTCATTTTTATATTGTCAGCTAATCTGGTCTGTATTCTATGTGAGTATGCATTTGGAAAGTTTTTATTTTGTTTAAGTGTATTTATTGTTTTGGGAGAGACAGAGACAGTGCGAGTGGGGGAGGGGCAGAGAGCGAGGGAGAGAAAGAAAATCCCAAGCAGGCTCTGTGCTGCCAACACAGAGTCCAGTGTGGAGCTTGACCTCCCAAAACTGTGAGATCATGACCTGAGCCAAAACCAAGAGTCAGAGGCTTAACCAACTGAGCCACTTAGGTGCCCCAGAAAGTGCTTTAGTGAAGTAAAATTTTATGAAGATGAATATAATTTATTTTGTC
>NW_021891886.1:0-640 GCF_006229205.1 Suricata suricatta
ATATTCCATAATTTACTAATATGTAAATTGCATATGATTTTAACCCTCAGGAGGTCAATTTTCCCCGACTCGGATGGGCAGCACATATATGCCTCATTTCTTGTGATCTTTATTTCTTATGTCAACCTGCATAAGAATCTACCTATTTCTACATATATAAAATACATGAATCTATTTATTTATACATATATAAAATACATGAACACAACATATTTATTTATACATTTATAAATTTATTTATATGTATATTTATAGTTGTATTTATATAGTATGTCATCTTTTATGCCTGACTTCTTTTCCTTGTTGTTGCGTGAATGAGTGACTCATTCTGTTTTATTGCTGGGTAACATTCCATCATATGGAAATGCCATCATTTGTTTATCCACTGATAGAACAGACATCTGGCCTATTTCCAGTTTTGGCAGTGATGAATGAAGATACTGTCAACATTTGCATGCAAGTTTTGGGGGACATATGCTTTCTTTTCTTTTGAGAAAATAAATACTTAAGAATACAATTAGTAGTATGTATGGTGCGCATATGGTAACTTTATAAGAAACTGCCAGATATATTCTACAGTGGCTATACTGCTTTGCAGTCCCACGAGTGATCAGTGGCATTTCCTTTGTTCACATTCTTG
>NW_021891887.1:0-640 GCF_006229205.1 Suricata suricatta
ATCTGTAACTCAGATGATACTTTTATGCTCCTGCTACTGGTTAGATTTGTTCCCACATCAAGGCACACAATGTGACTGCATTTCCCTCTCCCCTCAGGCAGACAAACTTGAGCAGAGCACAACCTACACATGTATAGGTAATGGCCCAGTGTGGAACCAAATATTACACTTTCCACCAGTTCCTGTAGAACTGACCCATCCACTTATGTATTTGATCTTCAGTCTTCTACCTATGTAAGGCCACACCGGCATTTCTCACGTCTCTATGCCACATCATTAACTTTTTTTCCTCTGAAACTAATCACTTCCTTCACATACAAACATGCTGTTATTTACCCCATCTTTAACCACACTTTTATTCCCATCTTTGACTCCACTTTGCCTTGAACAAGCTACCATCATTTCTCAGCTCTCTTTATGGCAGATCTTCTCAAAGGATAATCTAGAGTAACTATTTCAAATTTGGCTCCTCACTTTGATGACTTGCTGTTCTTCTATCTATAAAAAAACCATTCTCATCAAAGTCACTGAAGACCTCCATGTTGTTAAATATAAAGATCATTTTTTATTCAATGTTATTTGATCCAGCAGCAGCATTTGATACAATTGATTAAATTAATGTTGATATTTGATATCCTTT
>NW_021891888.1:0-640 GCF_006229205.1 Suricata suricatta
GGTTCGTGGATTCGAGCCCTGTGTTGGGCTTTGTGCTGACAGCTAGCTCAGAACCTGGAGTCTGCTTCAGAATCTGTATCTCCATCTCTCTCTGACCCTCCCTTGCTCACACTGTCTCTCTCTGTCTCTCAAAAATAAAAAAAAATCTAAAAAAAAAAAGAAAATACTGGTTTTGGTAATTATTGTTAGTGCTTTTGCTGCTTATATGAAGGAGCAGATTTTGGAGACCCCTGACAGAAATGGGTCTTACGACTGATTTTTAAAATGTGGGATGCATTAAATCGTTTGAATCCCACCTTCCTTATGGATTTCACTCCAAGATAGGCAAACACAGATGAAGAGTAAAGAAGAAGAGTCTTCGCTGTGTGACTGTACATCATGTCTACCTTCCGGACAATAGCAAGGGACAGATCTACGGCCTGCACTTGCAGGAATGCAGTCACCTTTGAAAAACCTTGACAATCTGCAGAAGCTTATGGCTCAATATTCTTCTTTGGTTCCGTCTGTCAAAATAAAAGTTCCTGTAATAATTTCTCCAATGCCTGTTTTCTTTTCTCCGTTATCTGTGAAAAGAATTCTGTCAAAAATATTGTAAAACGTCTGAATTCTGGAGAAAAGAAGGTGACCTGTAATATTTTTT
>NW_021891889.1:0-640 GCF_006229205.1 Suricata suricatta
GAGCTAGTCTTATACCATAGTGAAATAGCCTTTCTTGTCTCTATACTTCTTGCTTTGAAGTCTACTTTGATATTAATATAACCACTTCAGCTTTTTAACCATTAGTGTTTGCATGGTATCTCTTTTGCCATCCTTTCTTCTTTATCTTTTCTATCTTTGTCTTCATAGCTAAATTGTGTCCCTTGTAATCCATAGAATTGTGCCTTGCTTTTTTTTAATTTTAAAAAGGAAGGGATTTAATATAGAGAACTAAGTACTTATAAAATTATTGAAAGCAAGCAGAAATCAGAAGCCACCATTATGTTTACTAATGTGCCATAGTCACAATGCAAGGTCAGGAGGCTTCTGACACATGGGCACAACTACCTCTCCGCAGCCCAAGCTGATGAGTAGACAGCAGAACGTGTGGATGCTATGTCTTTAAGACCTTGCTTCCAGATGTAACCACCTAAACTTCAATTTCCTGATCTTGCTACAGAAGAATTGCAGAGTCACTTCCAGTGCAGAACTCAGCTGCAAGAGCCTAGGAAATGTAATTTCAACTTTCCAGTCTCTTTTGTACAGAAAGGAGCCCCAGAGAGAAATGAAAACTTTTCTCTCTAGGTGATATTGTAAATTAATCTTTTTTTTTTTTTTTTTT
>NW_021891890.1:0-640 GCF_006229205.1 Suricata suricatta
ACACACACACACACACACACACACACACACACACTCCAATACTCCCCAAATTCAAAAAACGACTCCCAGAGAAGCAGAGTTAAGATTTTTTTTAATGTTTTTTTAAAATGTATTACTTTTGAGAGAGAGAGAGAAAGCACGTGAGTGGGGAAGGGGCAGAAAGCAGAGCGGAAAGAGGATCTGAGGCGGACTCTGCTGATAGCAGAGTGCCCAATGCGGGGCTCGAACTCACAAAGGTGAGATCCTGACCTGGGCTGAAGCTGGACGCTTAACCGACTGAGACACCCTGGCGCCCTAGGATTTAAAAAGGGTCTTCGGCAAGGACGGGGTGGATGGTTGGGGGTGGGGAGATACTTACTTCTACAATCAACAGGAAAAAAATTAAATATTTGGATTTTCAATACATTTATTTTGTTCTAATCTTCACATAAAAACTTTTCCATTAAACACAGTGATTTTTTAATCTGTCTCACTGATTAATTATCAAATGTGATATAAATATTCAAAAACACTGAATGAAGAATCTGAACCAGTAACATTATAGAAAAGGAAGCTCTGTGGCCTTCCATGGTTGCCGTGAGGAGCAAGTTATTGCAACAGTTTAATGGTGGAATTATTCCAGATTCCTCTGTTAACACGC
>NW_021891891.1:0-1407 GCF_006229205.1 Suricata suricatta
CTTCAAACTACGTGGGAAGCTGCCTTATAATACAGCTGATACACTGTGGGTAGTGGAGGGAAGACAGTGAGAACTTAAGACTCTTTGAGAATCATTAAGCTAGAACCATCCCTGAAGCCATCCTACCTCTAGACTTTTATTTCAAAAAATACATTTTTATTTTTGCTTGTCAGTTTGAGAAGGTTTTAGAAATTGCTGTGGCCCAAGGTTTCTTAACTGATAAACCTTATAGTTGTAGCAATGGCAATAATGTAATAACATTACATTCAGTCTTGATAACTCCCTTTTCCTTAATGTTTTCTCCTTGTCCCTATTATAAAAATACTGGTTGTTAAGGACCGTAGAGTTGGCAAATCTGGCAATGTTTAATATAAATCCTAACAGCTTTCCATTGGAGAAGGCCTCAGCTAACATTTTGATCCATTTCTCCTGGTTGTTTATATCAACCTATTTTACTTGCTGGAAAAGATTAGAAACGGGAGGAGGACACTCACAACAGAATTTACTGGACTCATGTCCTTCCTCTAAAGGGGATACTGAAAGTGGAAATAAGGGTGGGGGCAGTGGGAAATCTGGGAAACTTTATTGGGAGGAAATACCAAGGAGTGTAAGAGGTTTGGAAAGAGAAGTAGAGAGGAAATTCTCAGACAAAATGTCGCCTTCAAGATTTTCCCAAAGCTTGGTTGTACTCCGTCTCTCTCTGGCTTTCCTGGGCATGTTAAAGAAGAGGGGTCTTTCCTTTTCCACTATGTTTTCCTTCCCTGTAGGCTAAGCCTGGCAGAAACTAATCCTGACCCCTCTGTCTGGAGGCGGCGGACACTGGAGCCAGCTGGCGCCTTGCATATTTTGAGTAGCTCGTCCAGATGCATCTCAGTGATCTCATCAATCGAGGTGAGAGCTGTGCTTCCAGGAATCGGGGCATGAAGCTTAAATGGATGCTCATAATTTAGAGCAAGGCAAGGATCACAAGACTTGATCTATGGCAAAAGTTGCAAACTGAGGGCCTCTGAGCTGTGCATGACCTATACGTGCATTTTATTGAGGCTGCATGGTATTGAAAAGTTGGGAGAATTTACATGTATGCCCAGATTTCAGTTTTTAAAGTATGAAGATGTGGCAATGTTGAACTGCAAGTTCAAGGAAGACATTAGCTAAAGGCGACTTGGCTTCTCCTTCATCCTAGACCTAGGCTTATGTGTTCAGCACAGTCACGTGGGATGTGCATAAGCACACTATTTCCATGACCAGATTGGACCCTGCTGGGGAGATTGAAGTTTTCATTCTTTAAGATTTTATGCCTGGGTGCTGGAGAGGTTTCTTCTCACTGGAAAGATTTGATCAAGTGGTGATGGCTCCCAAAGGGTCGTGTTGAAAAGATTCCAGGGTTCATCATAAAGGAACAACTAT
>NW_021891892.1:0-640 GCF_006229205.1 Suricata suricatta
GCTTCCTCTCATTTGCCCCAGCATTTGTCAATTTTTCAAAAGCCTCTCAAAACATATGTATATATCTTCATTTCCACTTGCTCTCAGGAAAGATTAAAATGCAGAAGTTCATGGGTGTTTTATCGATTGTAATTTAGTTCAACTTCATCCTCAGGCTATAAAGAGAGGTATGATATGCTCACCAGTAAGCTGTCTTTCAATGATTTTCAGAATGGATTATTGTTAGGATTGTTTACTATAGACAATTAAATCCACTTCAGGCTTATAGGTAGGTGTTAAAGTGTATCTCAGAAGGTCAATCTTCTAAGTTCCTTTCCCAAATTAAGTGTTTTAAATTCCTTCTTATTTTACATCTTAGGCTTTGTTTTACTTTTGTACTTATAAACTAGGTTTCTCCCAATTGATTATAATTATTATTTAATAACAGTTTAATTAAAAAACCACTTTAAAAAGACAAATGATCTAAACATAAGAAAATTGAACTCCTATTTTTAACCTCGTCTTGTATATTGAACAACTCTTTTTAGCAAGTCAATATTGGTGAAATGATAGCAAATACATTTAACATAAATCTGAGACGCTGCTCTGGATGGTAAATTGTTTTGCTTGAAAATAACACAGTATGGAAGACATTTTTTTT
>NW_021891893.1:0-640 GCF_006229205.1 Suricata suricatta
TCACATCAAGGAAATGTAGAATTTCCTAAACACATTAAAGGCATTCCAAGAGTTGAATGAAACTACTAGTAGTCAACATTACTCAATTATTTTAAAAATCTCAATTTGATTTCTACCACAAGCCTCAGACTTAGGGAATGTCATTACCATTGGGTCCGTGAAGAACATGGACTCACCTGCGTAGGTCCACTTATACACAAATATTCTGGACGTATTTACACAGTTCTGTAAATGTACCTGCTCTTCCTTTTTAACATTTTTCTCTACTTTCCTTTATTGTAAGAATATAATATATAATACACATAACAAACAAAATATGTGTTAATGGTTAAAGCTTCTGGTCAACATTAGGCTATTTGTAAGTTTTTTGGGAGTGAAAAGCTATTTACCTGTTTTTGATTATGAGGACTGCCCCTAACTCCTGTTTTCTCCAAGAGTCAAGTGTATTCACATTTGCAGTTGGTGAATGTTCTGGTGATTTTTTTTTAATCTCAGCATTTGTTTTTTATCAAAGAATTTGGATAAGTGATTAAGCTGGCATTTTCTAATGGAATCAACTCTCTGTCATCCACTCTGATGGCCTGTTAATTTCTAGTTTCCTTGTAAGTCTTGCTTTCCTAGTTTTGTAATTAACACAGTA
>NW_021891894.1:0-640 GCF_006229205.1 Suricata suricatta
AACAACAACAGTACTCTTTAGACTGGGCCATAAAAGCCCTAACATGGCTGAACATAAAACCTGATGGTCAAGAGTAGTGGCTTCCCTGCCCTCCCCCCCCCCAACGGAAAATATATCCCAAGTGTCAACTTGAATACGAGGAACACTCAAGTGCGCACCTGTTCCATGTCAGACATGATGTATAGCATGTTAGATACGTCAACTCATTTAGGTCTCGTAACAGCTCTAAGATATGGATTATTCTTTCTCGTTTAGAAATGCGGAGACTGGGGCTCAGGGAGTTTAAGGACCTTGCCCAGAGTCACTCTGAGACTCAACCTTTCTCTGTCTGGCTTGAAAGGGTGCCCTTTCCCATTCTTCTATTTTGCTGGCTGGGGAGCAGAGAAGTGCTCCTTCCTATAGGCCGGGGAGCAGCCCCAGCTGCGGTAGCTCCTATGAGGAAGGATAGCTCCTCTCACCAGGTCTGCTTGGTGTCTCATTCACTCTTCATTGCACCCTCTTAGAGAAGAGGGTTACCTGGATGAGACATGCTGGACGCCTGTGTGATCAGGGTAAAATCTTGCACTTGACACAGCAGGACCCACTGCCTGGTCCTGAGAGTGGCCCTGCCCAGGGTGACCTAGAAACTGATGCAGGTCAC
>NW_021891895.1:0-640 GCF_006229205.1 Suricata suricatta
GTCAAGCTGACTAGAAAAGGAGTTTAGATAAAACTAGAATATTCAAGTAGTAACACCCTAAGTACTTACTAGAGGTATACCACAAATTTGACTAAATTATCCAGCAAACACAGTGGTTCTCTCCTTTAATAAAAAATTGTTTAGAACGGTTAAAATTGCGATGTTCTGTGTCTTAAGTAGAATCTAAGTGAAAACAAAACACGAAAACCTATAAAGGGTACACAGAGATTCAATGTCTAAAGTGATATCATGAGCTTATATACGTAATTGTCCTCAGCACACTATTAAGAACTCACCTTTCTACCAAATCATCCGGCTGCCTGACAAAGAACTGATACAATTCAAACGGAGAGGTCTTATCCCTGTTTAGCCACACAGCATTACCAGCAGACTTTCCCAATTTTGCTCCTGTTGTACTTGTAATTAGAGGAACAGTGATTCCAAACACATCTTCTCCAGTCAACCTAAGCATAAAGGAAAACATCATTATATACTTCAGTCACAAGTGTGGTAGGTTCTGCTAATTGTTCTTCAGATTTCATTCTAGTCTCTTGCTCTAAGAAAACTTCCTTTACCTTCTAAATCTGAATGTTTATCCCTTGTTTTAACAGCACTCATTCTGTTTTGGCATTCTAAACAG
>NW_021891896.1:0-640 GCF_006229205.1 Suricata suricatta
TTCCCATTTGCAGGCCTCACCCTTAGGAATGTGGGGTGAGGTAGCTGGGCTTTTCTGATTAGATATCCCTGGGCAATGTATGACTGCCAAATGGCCAAATGGCCAAATGGTTCCGAAGAGACTGACCTTAGACCTTTTAGCTTAGAGGGGGAAACAGCCAGTCATGGCATCTGTTAGGTTCAGACTCGTGTTCTTACAGTATCACCCACAAGAGAGTTTTCGTGACAAACAAGTCAAAGACCCGCCTCCTGGGGTGGACTGGGAAAATGACAGCCTCCTGGGCACTTTGTTTCTGCTTATAAAGAGCAGCAAGGTTAAAGCCGACAGTCTCAAGACTGTCTCTGTAAGCATCCAGGGCTAAGGGAAAGTGCTTCCTCCCAGCTACCCTGGGGTCGTATCCGCGGCCCTGGAAGTAGGCTCCAGCTCCCAGCAGGAGCGCGGCCGGGGTAACTTGGTGGTGGCGGTGGGTCTGGTTGGCGCCGTTGTGCTTTGCTTCACTAACAGAGCATCTCCTTTAAAGGAGAGTACACGGACGTCACAGTCCTTGCCGCCCTCCTCTGACAGCGGCCACAAGACATCTTGTTCTGTCCCCGATCACTCACACAAATGACCTTTAAGGGCCACCCCCTTATTTTTCAGA
>NW_021891897.1:0-640 GCF_006229205.1 Suricata suricatta
GGCATGCACAGTCATTCCAGAAGTTAAGCCAGGGCTCACACGATGATTGGGGTTATTTGTGTTGAAAGGGCATGAAAGCCAACTTGGAAATCCCAATGACTACACTTGAGATGATTTCTGCAACAATATAGATAATGATATAAAATGGATAAAATAAACATCCCCAGGGCTATACTAGTGTAAATAAATAATTGAATATGTAAGTAAATGGGAGAATAAGGGAGACAGGTCTTTCTTAAGATTGAGTTCTAATGAATAAACGTGGAATGGATCATAAAACTAGAAAATTGCTGTTTTGCAAACATGACAGCTAGCTGATAATGGTTGCAGATGAGAATCAGTGATGGATGCTGAAATCAGAGGGGAAGCAAATGATAAGTAAAAGAGTATTTAAATAGTCTCAAGGCACCTCCCCCCAAATAATGGAAAAATAGTAACAGCAATGGAGAGATCTGTCTGCTAACTCCTTAATTGCATAATCACAAATTACTGTCATCAGGAAGGAGACACAAGGACACCATGTGCCTTCTGGGGATGTTCTAGGAAGAACACAACGTCACGTCTGTGCAGCTCCACCGAAGGTCCATCACCTCAGTTTAGTAGCAGAAAGCACCGAAGGCACCCACATTGGAAAGTAACT
>NW_021891898.1:0-640 GCF_006229205.1 Suricata suricatta
AAATAGGTGTCTTTTCCTAATTAACATGAAGACACAATATAGGCAAGCAGCCTGCAAGGGCATCTGATTAACTAGGGACAGTGAGGGCAGATGATGGGATAGTGAGGGTGTGGAAGAAATTACTAAGCTTCGAGGGCAACTCCAAGGGTTCAAGAGTCATAAAACATGATCCTCTGCTTCAGAGCTTGGGCAAGAAAGAGCCAGGACACTACTCAGTCACTAAAGACTCTTTTAAGAGTCAAATCTTAAATGAACTTAAAATGATCTGTTCTTAATTGACTCATTTGTCCTAAGGAAAGCCTGTGTATTTGGGGGGGAAAGACCAATTCTCAGGCAGGGCCATCTGAAAAAAGAGTCACGTGTAAGAGACGAATCCTTCCCTTGCACTTCCCAGTTTTATAACTTGTCAGATCATTTCAACTACAGCTACAAAATTACACAATTTTACACAAAGTTAAGATACTTTGTTTTCAGTGTATTATAACATATTCTCTATAAATAACAAAACGAGTTAGAAAACCATAAAGTACCAAAAATATGTGAGATATTAGGATGGTCAGGGGATAATTGAAAGGATGTTGATAATGATGAAGTCAAAGTTAGCTAAGATTTATTGAACTCTCATGATGCTGGGGGTCAA
>NW_021891899.1:0-640 GCF_006229205.1 Suricata suricatta
AAGTTTAAACACTCCTTACCCCGATCCAGAAAGGAGTCAATGTCATTCTTGCTTGACATAATGAAGTGAACATGTACCCCTTTACTAAAAGCCAGAAATAATGGAATCAGGTAACTGAGAAGCTAATTTACTAGTAAGACTTCAAGCAAGTTCCTCAACCTTCCTGAGTCTCAGTGTTCTGACCTCTAATAATGAGGCTGAAAATTTTGTGAAGTACAGGTGTCAGTTATGATCATCGCAGAAAAATTAAAATGTTACTCTTTATTTTCAGAAAAAAAAGTTTTACAACACAGTAAAATATTGTTGGTATAATCTAAGTGGTGGGTAGATGATGTTCCCCTAGACATATGCTTAAACTTTTTCATAATGAACTGTTGAAAAATAAAGGAAATATGGTTTAAAAAGCTATGATCTTCTGAGTGGGGCAAGATCTTCACCTCAGAGTTTCTCTACTGTCAAGAACTATGAAAGGCCTGAGATTATACGCTTCTTGCTAATTTGTGAGCTTGCATCCCCTGGATGCTATAAGAAGATGTAGGACTCCTGGTTCAGAAACAAAAGGTTTCATCACTCACAGAATGTCAGCACGTGGACCAGCTCCTCAAGCCCCACTTAGCACCCAGTGACACAGAGAGGGCCA
>NW_021891900.1:0-640 GCF_006229205.1 Suricata suricatta
GGAGGGGAAAGGGGAAAGAGAGTTGGGGAGAGAGAGGGACACAAACCGTGAGACTATTGAATTCTGAAAACGAACCGAGGGCTGAAGGGGGTCGAGGAGGGGAGGAGGGGGTCATGGAGAGGGGAGACGTGTGGGAAGAAACACTGGGTGTCATATGGAAAACAATTTGACAATAAACTATTATTAAAAAAAAAAAAAAGCCTGACCTGCTAGTAGGTGAATGCACAACACTAATTGCCAACAATTGTCATATTACTGTTGGCCATCTGTATGTCTTTGGAAAAGTGTCTATTCAGCTTATTTTTAATTGGGTCATTTCATTTTTCCTAATGAGTGAGTCATATGAGTTCCTTATATATTTTTTATAGTAACCCCTTATTGGATGGATGGCTTGCAATCTATTGTTGACTGGGTTTCTTTGTTTTATCATGCAGAGGCTTCTGAGTTTGACAGAGCCACACTTACTATTTTTTTATTTTGTTGCTTGTGCTGTTGGTGTCACATCTGACAAAGCACTGCCAAGACCAATGTCAAAAAACTTTTCTCCTATGTTTTGTTCTAGGAGATTTATAGTTCTAGGTACAACATTTAGATCTTTAATCTGTTTTGAGTGAAATTTTGTGAGTGGTTTGGGATAGAG
>NW_021891901.1:0-640 GCF_006229205.1 Suricata suricatta
TTTTTTTTTAATGCTTATTTCTATTTGAAAGAGAGAGACAGAGTGTGAGTCAGGGAGGGTCAAAGAGAGAGGGAGACACAGAATCCAAAGGAGGCTCCCAGGCTCTGAGCTGTCAGCACAGAGCCTGACACAGGGCTTGAACTCACAAACCGTGAGATCATGACCTGAGCTGACGTTGGATGCTTAAGTGACTGAGCTACCCAGGCACCTCTTGGATGCACTTTTCTTATGCCTTCCCTTCCACAACCACTAAAATGTTTCATCTGTCATAATCTGTTAACATCGCTTGTCTCTCAGGTCCCTCTCACTTCCTGGGTCGTGATACTAGAGGCAGAAGGCTTGCTGTCCCTCATTCTGTGTTGTAAGTGCCTTGGAGTTCCCTCAGGCACCTCCACTGTACCTTGTGCAAACTTAGCTCATTATTTTCCTTCAAAATCCCCCACCCTGGGGTGCCTGGGTAGCTCAGGCGGTTACACATCCACCTCTTAATTATTGGATTATTGGACCAGGTCATGATCTCACAGTTTGTGAAATGGAGTCCTGCATCAGTCTGTACTCTGACAGCATGAAGCCTGCTTGGGATTCTCTCTCTCCCTCTGCCTCTCTCTCTTTCAAAATAAATAAACATTTAAAAAAAAAA
>NW_021891902.1:0-1407 GCF_006229205.1 Suricata suricatta
AAGGTGGGTGAAATGCTGGGCCACACCACCTAACCCATAGCAATAAGGACATTGGGCTGCTAGACTCAGAGTGCACAACCTGTTTGATCCCAAAAATTTTCCAGAGTTCGGAGCCTCCAAAGAAACTACCCAAAGAATTCACAGAACAGTTCTCAGAGAGAGGCAAAACTAGCCCAAGGTAATATGGCAATCGAACCCTTCCTTCCTCATCCCTCTCCTGCATCTCCCAGAGTTAAATCTCAAGAGGTAAGAATCTTAGCAAGTTGGTGGAACAGGGAAAGAAAATAAAGAGAGAGCAAAGTTGTCAAACCCCAGAATCCAAGGCAACAAAGAAGAATCAGTCCTCCAAAGTAATACTCTTGGGGGGAAATAATACAGTTGATTTCCATTAAACTTTGCAAATCCTATATGTTTAATGTATTTCATGTAAGAGTATCGTTTTATTAGAGAATAGTGCTAGCAAAATGATCTGAAGAAAAGAATGTGAACATAATGACCATTAAAACTATCAATTCTCCAGATAACTTTCTAATGAAAATTATGGACAATACGTTCTTGTTCCACTAAGAAATATGAATATAGCCTCTTTTGCTACCTTTTTTGTTTATGTGAGTTTCATTTTGCTAACTCTAGTTATTTCACTACAAATTCACCATCAATTGATAGCTATAAGATGTTTATATTTCCATCATGTCATATGTATTATATGTCATCCTCAGTTACGTCAAATGTTTGGTTAATATGCAATTAGGCTATGAATATGCATCACAAATTAATATTCTGAATACTTTGTACTCTTTAGTCCCTTCACTAAGGCTCTGGTTTGAGACTAATATAATTTGTTATTCTTGCACTGTGAAAACTAATTAAAATTATTTATTCAACATCAAAGGGTCATTTCCATGACAAAGACTGGATGGAAACAAACAAAATTAACTCAGAGTCCATTTTTCTTCCAGATATCTGCCAGCAAAGTCATTGGAAAAAAAACAAAACAAAACAAAAACAAAATACAGTAAGATAGAGAGAGAGAAAGAAAATGTTTGATGCAAATAAAAGTGAGTTGAATTCCTTCACTGGTTTTTATCGGGATCATATATTTTTCACACAGTTTATGGTGACTGTAATGGATATACATATAGAACCTCTGTTAATGAGAATTTCCTGCTTTGCAGTAGTCATTGATTTTCAATGCAAGACGCGTGTACCTGAAACACTCCATAAGTAAGAAGTTAAACATGTTTAGTCACATCTGTGAAAATTAGAAGAAAAACAGTAAAGTTCTTTTAATTCTCATGGAGACAGAGAGGCATGTCCTGGTTTTCATAGATCCCTTTCCCCTGTATTCTATGCTAAAACCTTGCTTTGTATGAAAATAACTTAAAAACAAAGAAAATAACGATCTCC
>NW_021891903.1:0-640 GCF_006229205.1 Suricata suricatta
ACAGAAGTAACAAATTATCTTCAATAGAACATGAGAGAGACGCTTTAAGTACAGGGCCAGATAAATGAGAAAAAAAAAATGAAGGATTGAAGAATGTGAATTGCAGCCTTATGTTTTGAGGCAAAGTGATAAAGTGATGGAAAAGGAAAGAGTTCTTGCTGAGAGTACAGTGGTGGAAGACGTGTCTGGGCCACAACAAGCGCTGTCCAGCCCTAAAAAGGAAATGATGTGACTACTTCACTTAACCCAGGGTAACCATCTCATTGGAAACGATCTGTTGTAATGCCCAAGATTTTAGTATCACCCCAAAACCAGAAACCGCCAGGGAGACCGAAGCACGCAGGTAAAAGCAAAGGGCAGTTTTATTACAGCTTAGGCTCGCCGGGCCTAAGTTCGGTCTCATAGCCTTCACCAACACAGTGGATCCGTGCTGAGAACCCTGAACAAGGGCTGAGTAGGGTTTTTATGGGGTTTGGGAAGGGGGCGTTGCAAGAAATTGTGACATCCAATCATTATTATATAACAGCATTGGCAGTAACTCTAACCATACACATTGTCCAGGGTGTTCGTTACTTTTGGCGGGACCAAATTACAACATTTAGGGTATCTTTGAAATCAACCAATTACAGAGTGAGTTCAG
>NW_021891904.1:0-640 GCF_006229205.1 Suricata suricatta
ATAATGAAATCTTACCACTTACAACAATGTGGGTGGAACTAGAAGTTATTATGCTAAGCGAAATAAGTCAGTCAGAGTAAAACAAATATCGTATGATTTCACTCACATGTGGAATTTAAGAAACACAGCAGATGAACACAGGGGAAGGGAAACAAAAATAAGATGAAAACAAAGAGGGAGACAAACCATAAGAGACTCTTAAATACAGAGAACAAACTGAGGGTTACTGGTGGGATGGGAGGGGAGTGGGCTTAATGGGTGATGGGTATTAAGGAAGGCAGTGGCTGGGATGAGCACTGAGTGTTGTATGTAAGTGATGAATCACTAAATTCTATTCTTGAAATCATTATTACGCTACATGTTAACTAACTTGGGTTTAAAGAAAAAATAATTTTTAACTTAGTATTCATTGTAGAGACCACATCTCCATGCCTACATTTTAAAGATTATATCCAACTGAAAAAAAATTAAAGCAATCCAAAAAGAACTTCTACAGACTTCCATCACCACATCTACCCACCTAAATTAATTTGTTGGGTCTGCCATAAACAAGTACCACAGACTAAGTGGTTTAAGCAACAGAAATTTATTGTCTTGCACTTCTCTAGGCCAGAAGTTCAAGATCCAGTGTGTGCATTTT
>NW_021891905.1:0-640 GCF_006229205.1 Suricata suricatta
TCCGCTCCCCAGCGCAGGGCTCCGTCTCCAAGGTTCGGCACGAGGAGGCCCTCCTTGAGAAGCTCCCCGGGCTCCGTGCCCCTTTCCTTCCTGGCACTCCGTCTGTGCCCTTTCCTACGCAGGTTGAGGCCCCACCTGAGCCTGTGGGCTCCTCGAGGGTAGAGATCGGGTTTCATCGCTTTTCCTTTCCCTCAGAGCCAAGCACCTCTCACCGGCCTGGGCTCGCCGCGGACAGGAGTTTGAGCACAGGATGCCGCTCAGTGTTGATGGGCACCGTGGTGGCGCGCAGTGGGGTTCCTCTGCAGCCAGCTTGCTTGCAGGAGGCTTGTATTTTAGGGTACAGGGTGAGGCTCAGGACCCAGAGGACTTAGGGCCAGACCTGGGATGGGAGTCAGGAGAGTCCGCGCTCTTGGGCTCTCTTCTCTTTGACCTACTGTGTGCGGCTGTGCTCCCCGCTCTACCGTCCGGACCGCTCTGCGAGGAGCTGCCTTAGCCTGACGTCCTGAGCTGGTTCCCCTGGTCCAGTGTTTGGAGACACAGGGTCTCGGTTCCAGTTCGTCAGACTGTGGGAAAGCGTCTGGGGTCCGGCTTGGGTCTGGTGCTGCCCACAGACCAAGCGTCTCTAGCCGTGGGAACGGAG
>NW_021891906.1:0-640 GCF_006229205.1 Suricata suricatta
ATTTTTAAGTATAAACTTTTTAAACACTTTACATAAATTAACTCCTCTGAGACTAATATTTGATGTACAGTAAATTGTAATTCATATAAAAATCCATAAACAACTTGTCTCACATAATTTACAAAAAAATCAGGGTTTCCTTTGCTTATCAGTGACATGGATTCTATTTGCCAGTTTTCTTCCCCCAAGGCAAACCGCGCTAGCAACGTCAAGTCCAGTATGAAATCCCTGCGGTCACGGAAGTCACTTGAGCTAACGTCCTTTTACAAAGCAGCACAGGGAAAGCTGTTGGGTTGTCTAGAAACAGTAATTTTGCCCCACATTTTAAAATTAACAGACATATATGTCACATCCTATGCAGAGAGACTACTTCTTGTAAGCAAAGGTCGACAATTCGGTAATATCTGGAAACACTGTACGCATCTTTACCTTAAATACAGTGCCTCGAAGGAACAAGGTAGGTGGCCTGGCAGAAAACATTTAGGCCTTTTTTTCCTTTCTTTCACTTACTTTTCCGTTTAGTACTTGGAGTCCAACTGAGTGCAGCGATATGCATATGTAAACATATTCTTTAAAGCCGATCACCTTTAAGGTCATTCAGAAAAAAGGTTTTTTTTTTTGTGGATTTTTTTTTTTTTTT
>NW_021891907.1:0-640 GCF_006229205.1 Suricata suricatta
AATCCATCAAATCAAAGAGAAAATTCATGCTTCTAGCATTGATAATATCCTTGATTCTTGATTTCCAAAGAGTCTGTATCATCTTACATTCCTACCAGCAATATAATATATAAAGATTCTGATTTCTCCATATTTCCACCAACACTTTTTGTTTAGAGCCATCCTAGTGATTAAACATCTTTTCATGCGCTCATTGGCTATTTTTATATTTTTTGTAGAGAAATGTTTATTTAAATCCTTTGCAATTTTTATTTGGGTTATTTCTCCATTATTGTTGAGTTGTAAGAGATCTTTTATATATTCTGGTCACGTATTCACTCATTTAAAATGGAAGGGACAGAGATGTGAACCTCTTTTCTCTCAAAGACACAGAAAGTAAAACGCAGATACAGAGCTGAGTATGAGGAAAACCTTGTCAAGACTGTGGCCCACCAGGACCTGCTGCTAATTTCTTGCCTTGCCTAATAACCTCTGTCAGCCAATTATGAGGCAGAGCTTAGATCAGCTCTACCAGAATTGGCTCCTGACAAATAGGAAACATGGAAAAGTCCAAAAGTAGTAGGAGGAAATGATTTGGTTATCAAGGTACCTGGATATGGTGGCTGTATCTCCTCCTCTCCTTGAGTTACTCTTGTGCCAA
>NW_021891908.1:0-640 GCF_006229205.1 Suricata suricatta
CCAGCTGTTGGCTTTTTTATTTTTATTTTTTTAACCTATGGGAATGAAACTTCTATCCTGTAACAGAGGTGGACAGAAAGGGTAATTCAGTGTGTGTGTAGGAGTCTGCTAACCTATCTCGCCAGTTCCATGGTGTGAGCACAAGAATTTGGTTTCAGTCTTGGGCACAGCAGGCATACACCTCACGGAGAGGCTTCCTGGAAAAAGTCTGATTTTTTCAGGATGTGGATGGGTATGAGGAGGAGTGGGGGGAACATGTGGTCTTGAGACAGTAAGAGCAGCAGGGTCCAGTGGTTCAGGGCTTGAAGATTTGCAGAGCTGGAGCGGGGCCCTCTCGGAAGAAGAACTGGGAAGCCAAGCCAGGGAGGGCCAGATTGTCAGGGGAGCATGAACATCCGGAAGGGGTGGTAGTTCTCCCGTGCGGTGGAAAGAGGTGCTGGTCAAGGGCAGGTGGCACGTGGAGAAGGATCTCCGGGAAGCACTGCTTTTCTGGCAGTTTGGTATGGACTGGAGTCTGGGGGAGGCCAGTCATGAGAGGTGAGGCCTGAGGTGGAGACTGGTGGGAGGGAAATAGGGAAGAAAAGGAAAAGATGGGGCCCTCTGCTCCCAAAGGCCTCTGCGAGGACATGGTGCTAGTGAT
>NW_021891909.1:0-640 GCF_006229205.1 Suricata suricatta
CCCACTTGCACCCAGCAAACTCCATCCACCTGCCTCTGCCCAGTCTCAGCAACTGGCTCAGGCCAAAAGCCTTCCCATCATTCTTTTATACTGCTTTCCTGGCACCAATGCACCAGGGAATTCTGTCCTTCTCACCTTTGAAATATATGTACAGTTTTACAGCTTTTTATTAGGACCACGATTCACCCAGGCTATGCTGCCGTCATCTCCCTCCTCTCTCCTAGGTCGTTGCAACAACCTCTGTCAGCCTTGCTTCTGCTTGTCTGGCGCCCTGGCCTGCGGTCTGTTCCAGCAAAGCAGCCAGAGTGATCCTCTTGCTACATAAATCTGTTTGTTTCACTCCTCGGTCATCTCCTTCCATACACTCTGGAAGTGTATGCTGGTTGGATCTTTAACATATTGTTAAATGAAACAGCATTATGATTTTTATATGTATCTGGGAAGATATTTAAAGAACTGAATAATTTTACTATGCTAAAAAGAACCTTCCATTTCCATTAACTTATATGAACAAAGTTCTCAGAACATGCATCTTTAAAAATGAAAAAAAGAGAGACTAGAATTGATGTTATATCTTATCCCATTCTACCAATGAAGAATATTATTCTATGGATACATGACCTAATTCAGGAAAAAAAAA
>NW_021891910.1:0-640 GCF_006229205.1 Suricata suricatta
TGTGTGTATGTGTAGACAAATACAAATATAAAGAGCATGATCAAAAATTAGGAATAATTAAGAAGTAATTATTTCTTCAGTGAAGGAAGGCAGATTGACAAGATGGGAGAGAAACAGATAGGTAGCTTCAAATTAGTGGCATTGTTTTACTTCTCATGTTTGGTGATGCATTAAGTACTACCTGTATTCATTATTAAAATAAAAGTGAAGAAGTTGATACTTTGAAAAACTGTGATGTGAGATAGAAGCTTTGGAAATAATGTAAATCCCTCAAAATCCAGACATTACAGAAGAAGCTACAAGCTCTTGACTTAAAAACTATATAAATTAAGACAATAAGCTACTAGCAAGCAATTGGCAGGATAGCCTAAACATAAACAATAGCCACAAGGAGAATCATTCTTTGAGAATTGGAGAAAACGCACGGTACATTACAACCACAAGGAGATATTGTTTTACAAACAACTTTGAAATTCTTAAAAGACTTAAAAGAACCAAGTTATCTAGGAGGAAAAGGTATCTTCATGAATTGCTGTTCTAATGAACATCATTATAGAAAACAGTTTTATATATTGAATAAGTACATACTATTTGACTTGTACAGATCTTTTTTGACCACAATGGGGTTACATCTGGATAA
>NW_021891911.1:0-640 GCF_006229205.1 Suricata suricatta
CATATTTAAGAGTCTCTTATGGTTTGCCTCTCTTTCTGTTTTTATCTTATTTTTCCTGCCCTTCCCCTATGTTCATCTGTTGTGTTTCTTAAATTTCATATATGAGTGAAATCATATATTTATCTTTCTCTGATTGACTTATTTCACTTAGCATAATACATTCTAGTTCCTCCCACATTATCGCAAATGGTAGGATTTCATTCTTTTTGATTGCTGGATTATTGTATTATGTGTATATATCCCACATCTTTGTCCATTCATCAGTGGATGGGCATTTGGGCTTTTTCCATAATTTGGCTATTGTTGATAGTGCTGCTATAAATAATGGGGTGCATGTTCCCCTTTCAATAAACATTTTTATATCCCTTGGATAAATACCTACTAGTGCAATTGTTGGGTTGTAGGGTAGCTCTATTTTTAATTTTTTGAAGAACATCCATACTGACAATATAATGGGGTCTAGAAGATACAGAAGAATGAGTTGTAAGCCTGTTGTTTACACTAAATATTGTTTTAATTATAGATCACTTTTCTCTAGAGAAAAATAGCCTGAAAAAAGAAATTAAAAGTGGGGTCTAGCTTGTGTTAAGATAACAATACCAAATGATGCTCTCTGTTCTGCTTTTATCCAGTGTTGTGA
>NW_021891912.1:0-640 GCF_006229205.1 Suricata suricatta
ATATATATACAGAAACAAAAACAAGGAAAACAAAAAATTAATAACAGCAGAGGTCTCTGTCTAAAATGCCATTGACTCAAGACATGTTTGATTTTGATTCAGTTTTATTTTCATGGAACTAACATATTTATAAAATTATACAGTTATTAGTTGTTTATTGCGTGTTTCTTTTTATAAACTGTAAGTCTCATGAGAACACCAGCCTTTTCAACCTGTACTATACTATATACCCATTTACTTCAACAATGTTGAAAATATATAGAACTTTTAATAAATATTTGTTAAATGAATGAAAAGCAGGTATTAAGAAACAGAAAAATTAACCAATAGAATGCATGGAAAATTAGTAGTAATTAAATAAATTGCTAGCCCATTTAAAAATTAAGAAAATAACAGATATTCATTAAATTGTGAATAATAGAAGCAGTAAAATCACATATACAAAAGTTATTTTAAAGGAGAAAATGTTATGAATATACATTAATTTGAAAACCCTGTTTCAATGAAAGATTTTTGAATGATAAATATGCTTTAAAACCAATAGCCCTATCATATTCCGTGATAAAACACATGAATGATTCATTCCTGTGAAAGTCAGGGCCAAAATAAGAGCAGCTTCTAATACCTTTATTATTCAATA
>NW_021891913.1:0-1407 GCF_006229205.1 Suricata suricatta
AAAGAAGAGATATATGAGATAAAAATTTAAGTCCTTCTGATAACAACTCTGGGGATATCTGTATCAAGAATCAGCTTACTATTAATGTGAAATCAGGAGCAATTATCCAATGTAAAAGAACACAAACTATTTAATACATAATGCTTAAAACTCAGTAATTCTGCATGATATGTTACCATTTTCTTTTTAGAAATGTAAGAATAGGGGCATCTGTGTGGCTTAGTTGGTTAAGCATCTGACTCTTGATCTTGGCTTAGGTCATGATTTCATGGTTTGTGACACTGAGTTCCTGTTGGCTCTTTGCTAACAGCACAGAGCCTCCTTGTGATTCTCTCCTTCTCTCTCTCAGCTCCTCCCTCCAACTCTCCCTCCCTCTGTCCTTCAAAATGAATAAACTTAAACACAAAGAAATGTGAGAATAATAATGCATCTTAACACATCTACATGTCTGCATGTCATTAAATACTATTTGTAAACAAGGTTTTTAATTTTATAGCTTTACCAAAATCAATACATAAAAATTGTTTAAATATTTTTACTCTTTTAGTAAAATAGATAGCTTGTGATGACATCCTCATAGAGAAAGCAGAGTTTGCTTATGTGATTATAACATTAGGACAACTCCTCAAAAGTGCAATTTCTGATTCAAAGAACATAAACAGAGTTTTCTGACTCTCTCTAGATTTATCCCCTAGGTAATTTCACACCTCCTTATGGTTTTAAATACTATACATGAAAGACTCTTGATCATGGGGTTCTTACCAGGCATCTCTCCTAAACTCTGAAGTTATAGGCCCAACTAAATAATGTCTCCAAACATAATATCTAAAACTTAAAACATGCAAAAAATAAAAAAATTCTCCTTATAAAAATTGTTCTCCCGATTTTATCATTTCAATCAGTGGCACCTTTCTTCTTCCAGCTGCTGAGCAAAATAAAAAATTTGAATCGTTTTAGGATTCTCATTTTTCCTGAAAATGTATGTTCATTGCAGTAGCATATCCTATTTCTGTGAAATATGTCTAAAACAACAAAATTCTTGATACTTGAGCTACTGCAACCATATTTAGACCAGCTTCATCTTACATAGATTATTCTACCCTTCCTCTCTTGCATCATACATGTGGCAACTAGAAGGATACCGTTAAAATATAGGTTATATCATGCCTGTCCAGTTCAAAATATACTAATGCCTGTTCATTTCACTGAATACAAGTCCTTACCATGTCTTATAAAGCCCTTCCTAATCTGGTTATTCCACATCTCTGATCTTCTTCTCTCTGCCAACACACTGTCACCCACATTGGCTTCTTGTTTTACTTCAAAATATCAAGCATGCTCTTTCCTTAGGTTCTTTTTAAACACGATTTCATCTACCTGGATAGCTTTTGCCTCCCCCCCCCCCCC
>NW_021891914.1:0-640 GCF_006229205.1 Suricata suricatta
CACATTTATAAGCAGTTATCAAACCATGAGTCATTACACTATTAGTTCCTCTCTCTATATATGCATGTATATACAGAGAGAGATAATATATATATTATACATGTGTATACACATTATATATGTATATATATATGTATAAATACATACACGTATATAATATACACATATATTAGAGATGAGTGGGGGTATATATGTGTACACATATACATATATGTGTATACTGTATATATATTTTATATGCATTGTATATATGTGTATATGCTACATATTATATATTATATATAACACATATGTATGTGTTATATACACATATGTGTGTGACATATGTATATATAATACACACATATATAATATATATATAAAGAAACATTTTTATATCCCCAGTACCCAACACAGTTGGGACATATGGGAACACAATAAATGATATTGAATGAATACACAGACACAGACAAATGGGACACATTAGAGAAATAGAAATAGTTCTTTCCCTTAATAAGCTTAAACTCTAACTGGGAGATAAGACTTGCACACGGGAAAGAGTAAGACAAGGATACATGACAGTAAACATCCTAAGACTGCAAATGAGCTCTAGGTGATATGGGTTAGGAAGAGCTCAAGGGACTGTGGGGAAGGTGGTGGG
>NW_021891915.1:0-640 GCF_006229205.1 Suricata suricatta
CTTGAAAGGGCTTTGGATTGAGAAGGGGCTTCCTGGGAGGTGAGGTCTGCTTCTGGGGTCCCTGGCCCACTCTGGCCCACAGCTGTGCAGCAGTGAGGATATGACCCAGGGAGCCCTGACACAGGGGACCCTGCACATCCGTGGGCCCGGGACAACACCTGGGTACAGGCAGGACTGTGTGCTGACAGACCTGGATGGGAAGAGCAGGGGGAAGTCCCACTGCGCGGCTTCCTAGGGCTCAGCCATGGGCAAGCGGAAATCGGCAAAGAACATGGTGGATGCTAAGTGGTAAACCCAACTGGAAGCTCTTTGGAGAAAAAAACTGAGGATGCTGAGTGACCTCTCTTGAGCTAGCAGATACCCGACTTACACCTAAACCTCTACTGTTCCTCATTCTGTGTTTCCATTCTTTCCACATATCTGGGAGTCTAATGGATGCTCGGTGGTCTCAGGTACAATGGATCCCCTCCCCAAGAGGGACTGTGCTTGGGACCTGGAGCTGAGCACCATGGTACACCTTGACTTGAAAGATTCTATAGTCATGCTACTGCAGCAATTAGTGACACATGGTTATTTATAGTTATTTTCAAAACAGCACAAAACATGGAGTTCCTTAGGCCTGTTTCAGGTGCTCAGTAAT
>NW_021891916.1:0-640 GCF_006229205.1 Suricata suricatta
TTATTGGTCCTTTGAGTCATTCTTGACATATGAATCTCATGCTTTTGATTATAATGTGTATTCTCAGATATGTGGAAATGTACTTGAGAGTGACACCACCTAAATGATGGGGAGGGAGTGATAGAGTCCATATTGAGAACCAGAATGCCACTACTTGCAAAGACAGGTAGCACACAGAAGGGATTGTTTTCTGGTGCCAATGGGTAAACTTGAACCCCCTCAAGCAGTATGAAATATTTTGTGTGAGTACAGGCTCTTCCTTTCGAAAGTATCTGCAGTGTTCTTTAGCTTCTGAAGAGGATAATGCACCCACAAATTTTAGAAATAAAAAAGAGAAGTTGAATATTTGAAGCAGTTATTGAAATTCCATTTCTTTAAGTTTTGATGATGATGTGAGAAATGTGCAAATATCTTTATTTATTTGTTTATTTATTTATTGTTTATTGGTTTAAAGAGCTAGGGATTTTTTGTCTATTATTAGACAAATTATTATCTAATTCTTCTAGGAATAATCTTTAATGGCAACTGTAGAAAAAGGAAACAAGATATTTGTATGACTCATCTCAGGATTTGGACCACACTCTACGTGACTCCATTTTTAAAATTAATTTATTATGTTTGTGAAACTGGTACAGGTTCT
>NW_021891917.1:0-640 GCF_006229205.1 Suricata suricatta
TGCAAAGTTGCGCAGTGACACTTCGCATTTGTGTGATATTCTTTTTGCTCAGGGCTGGTGTGCAGGAGTGAATGATTTGTTCATGAACACGCTTAGTCACTCATTCACTCATTATGTGTAGAGTGCTAGTCAATGCAGTTTTGTGGTGCTCAGCTCCTTATATGAAGCCTGGGAATCTTGAAGAAATAGAAAAGTCTATTGCTTTATAAAAAAACACGAATTTGACCCTGAAAACAATTGATGCTCATGAATTAATAAGGAAAAAAAAAGTGAAAAATCTAAAAGGATGACATTAAGTCATAAACGTAAATCTTTAGATAATTTGAGAAAATCATTTCAAATAAAATATTTTTGTATCAATGACATTAATAAACTGCATTTTATATAGATTTGTGAATCCATTTCAATAAATGTTTCTACCAGTACAAAATTACTCATCTACTGAGTCATGGCCTGTAGTAAAGTTGTACCCAGTGGGGAAATTTTATTCACCAGATTTCCTCTTAGAAAGAACCCTGGAGGCACCTGATGACTCAGTCAGTTAAGTACCTGACTTTTGATTTTAGGTCAGGTCACCATCTCACAGATTGAGCCCTGTATCTGGCTCTGTGCTTTCAGCTTGGGATTCTCTCTCTCTCTC
>NW_021891918.1:0-640 GCF_006229205.1 Suricata suricatta
GGCTGGAGTATGTGTTGCTTCTGTAATTATGTTAAAGAAACTGTTGAGAAGTTTGAAGGAAAGCTCCCACTGCTGTGGCCCCCCTCTCCTGACGTCCACTCTCCCCTCTGCGGCGGGCCCAGCCCGTGCCCCACCTCCTCGGGGAACCGCTCCCCAGCTCCACAGCCATGTGTCCACCATGCGTGTGACCCAAAAAGAGAAACTCGGCCGATTTGGTTTGTTCTATCTCTGTCAGTCTCTCTGTCTCTGTCAACCAGGCTGCCCATTAGTCCCTCACTATCTGTTGGTCCGTCTCCCCTTCCATTTGCCTTCCTGTCTTTCCTTCTTTCTCAATCCTTCTCTGTCACTCTGAAAGAATGCAGTTGTTCTCTCTTCACATGTTTACTTCTCTCCTGGCTTCGTTTCCAGGTTTGGTGCTCTCCTCACAAAAGTCAGCCTTGGCCCCGGCGCTGCATCTGGCCTGCCTTGCAGAGTCCGTCTTCATGCTTCTGGCTCCGTCTTGCCATAGACCCTGACTCCTACCTGCCTGTACAACCTCTGATTGCCTCGGCCCTTCTCTTCTCCCCTGGCTGGGCAGCAGTTGTTTCTTCTCAACCCCTTGTCCCAGACCAGAGACACTTGTACAAAGCATGGCCATCTG
>NW_021891919.1:0-640 GCF_006229205.1 Suricata suricatta
AACTGGGGAAATTGGAAAACAGGCCAGCCTGAGAAGAGCAGGGAAGGTGGAGCCCCTGCCCAACACAGAGAAAGTGTGTGGAGCCCTGGAGAGACAAAGGGAAGAGAAAGAGAAACTGAAAACACTGATAGTACTGTCTTTAGAGAAGAGATAAAGAAGGTTTAACCTGGTACAGAGAGAAAAACTCTCACTCCATATATAAACCCTGGGCAGTGAGAATCCCGAACCCAGATGGCACAAGGGAATAAACAGCCCCCACCCCTATTGGATCCCACCAGGGAGTTGGCAGCCGTGGAGTTGGGAGCGCGTGCTTTGGCTGCGGCTTCAGGAGTGCGCACCTCATTTCTGGCAGTGCCCCACGCCTCAGGCATCGACAGCATGAATCCCAGGCAGATTGAAGAGAAACTTCCTCCCCCTACAGAATCCTGGCTAAAAGTTGGTGGCAGTGTCTGTGGGGGAATGCACTTCACCTCCTGCAGCGTGCATCTCACCTCTCACAGCGTCAGGGCAAATCCCTGCCAGTGCCAAGAGAAACTACTTCTTCCACCTATGAGATCCCAGCTAAGAAACAAGACCCCAAAGCGAGTACATTATAGTAGCATAAAAGTGCATGAACTAGGATTTGGAAGTGAGATGGGCC
>NW_021891920.1:0-640 GCF_006229205.1 Suricata suricatta
TGCCCACTCTTTAATCAGATTTCTTTTGATACTAAGTGACTTGTATGATTTCTTCATATATTTGGGATATTGGTCCTTTATCAGATAAAATATTTGCAAATAGTCCTCCCATTTTGTGGATTGCCTTTCAATTTTGTGTGGTTGCTTTGCTGTGCAGAAGCTTTTAGTTTTGATGTAGTCCCATGCTTATTTTGCTCTTTTTTGCCTTTGATGTTGGGATGAAATAAAAGAAAAATCATTGTCAAAACCAATGCTAACAAGGGAACTTGCTACGTTTTCTTCTGGGAGTTTGATGGTTTCAGGTCTTATATAAGTAGTTAATCCATTTTCAGTTGGTTTTTGTGTATGGTTTAAGATAGTGGTGCAATTTTATTCTTTTGTGTGTGGCCTTTCAGTTTTGTCAGTATTAGGTTTTTTATTAATTTATTAATATTTGAGAGAGAGAGAGAGAGAGAGAGAGAGAAAGAGTGAGCGAGCAGGGGAGAACTGGAAGGGGAGGGGGAAAGAGAGAGAATCTAAATCAGGCTTCATGCTTAGGATGAAGCCCAATGCAGGACTTGATCCCATGACCCTGGGATCATGACCTGAGCTGAAATCAAGAGTCGGGCACTCAACCGACTAAGCTATCCTGGTGCAGCAC
>NW_021891921.1:0-640 GCF_006229205.1 Suricata suricatta
ATATAATAAAAGAATTGCCATAACATTAAAAAATGTTTATTTTGAGAGAAAGAAACATAGAGAGAGAGAGCTTGAGGAGGGGAGGGGCAGATAGAAAGGGAGAGAAATATGGCAGAGCCCAGTGTGGGGCTAGAGCCCATTACAATGAGATCATGACCTGAGCTGAAATCTAGAGTTGGATGGTTAACTGACTGAGCCACCGAGGTGCCCCCAAATTGCCCTGACTTTTTAACAAGGATTTTAGGAAGAATGATTTAGGGCAAATTTAAAATTTGATATAAATCTTCTTAGATATTTGATGAATTTGCAGACAGAATGTGTTGGATAATTTTGTCAAAAGAAAAATCCAATAATGTAAAATCTTTAACATCAGTCTTACTTGTGTTGATGCTTAAATATGCAGGGCGTTGGGGTATCTGAGTGGCTCAGTCAGTAAAATGTCTGACTTTGGCTCAGGTCATGATCTCACTGTCCGTGAGTTTGAGCCCCGCATCGGGCTCTGTGCTGCCATCTCAGAGCCTGGAGCCTGCTTCAGATTCTGTGTCTCCCTCTCTCTCTCTCTCTCTCTCTTTGTCCGTGCCTCCCCTGCTCATGCTCTGTCTCTCTCTGTCTCTCAAAAATAAATAAACATTAAAATTTT
>NW_021891922.1:0-640 GCF_006229205.1 Suricata suricatta
GTGTTTTCGCTGTCTTGTAAACCTCCTGTTCTCTGCCTATTCGTTCCTTCTTTTTCCGAACCCCTGGAAACTGCCAATCTTCTTATGTTCCCCATGGTGTTGCCTTTTCCAGAATGTCATATAGTTGGAATCAAAAAAATATGTAGCCTTTTTGGACAGAAAAATTCAGTTAGTAATATGCATTTAAGTTTCCTCCATATTTTTCATGGCTCGATTATTTCTTTTTAGTGCTAATATTCTATTGTCTGGATGTACTTCATTTTATCCATTTACCCGCTGAAGGACACTCTGGTTGCTTTCAAGTTTGGGCAATTATGAATAAAGCTGCTCGAAATACCTGCATGCAGTTTTCAGTGTATTTGGGTAAAAAGCCTTAAAATCTTTGGCCTATCTTAAATGATTGTTTATTTTCTTATTGTTGAGTGGTTAGGTGTCAGCGTTTTGGTGATCTTATGCCTCTGGACTGTGAACCTCGCAAGTGTTTCTGTTTTTTCTTTTTCTCCTCCCCACTTAGGTGGGACCAGATGACTAGAGCGGACTGCAGTTGGTATTTCCCTCCAACCCAGGTTCATTGGGTTCTGAGACTATCAGGCAGGTTAGGCTCTGGTTAACTAGTTTCTCCTGAAGTCAGGCCTTGTTT
>NW_021891923.1:0-640 GCF_006229205.1 Suricata suricatta
ACAAATATCAGTATGATGAACTCATGTTTAGTTTAATATAGACACAGATAGTTATAAATATAAACAGACATTAATAAGTCAATATATAGATAGTTATATCTATATGAAGAGCTAAACATAAAATGTAAGACACCCAGGCTTGCAGATCATAGAGGAGAATATCTTTGACCTTCAGATAGAGAAAGATTTCTATTTAAAAAAAAATTTTTTTATGTTTATTTTATTTTTGAGAGAGAAAGAAAGAGAGAAAGCATGTAAGTGGGGAAGGGGCAGAGAGAAGGGGAGACACAGAATCAGAAGCAGGCTCCAGGTTCTGAACTGTCAAAACAGACCCTAAAGCAGGGCTTGAACCCACAAACCATGAGATCATGACCTGATCTGAAGTTGATGCTTAATCAACTGAGCCACCCAGGAGCCCCGCAAGGTTTCTTAATGATTATTAAAACGAACCACATTAAAATTAGCAACTCTGTTCATCAAAAGACACCCTTGAGAGTGGAAAGACAAACTACTGAGAGAATGTGATGCTGTGGATAATGTAAATTCAACAAAAAAATGTCTATCTAAAATATGTAAAGAATTTCCTTCAAAGCAATAAGAAAAAGAAAGACAACAATAGAAAAAAGGGAAAGAGATATAA
>NW_021891924.1:0-1407 GCF_006229205.1 Suricata suricatta
GAAATGAATGCACCCATGCAATTCAGTGCAAGAAACAAAATCACTGCCATTTCAGGAGACCTCCTTATACCTCTTTTCAGTCATTACTCTCCCTTAAGAGTGAATTACATATTATGTACTCTTTTTTGTTTCTGACTTCTTTTGCTCAACATTATGTTTGTGGCATTCATTTATAATTGCTTTATATAATTATAGTTAACTCATTCATTAAGGAACTTAGCTTTTTAACAATTTTTAACAATACAATAATCTGTACATTTTTAGAGTGTACAATTTGATGAGCTTTGACATATGTACATATATCTGTAGCAATACTGCAATCTAGATAATGAACATATCTACTTCCTCAAAATATTCCATGAATTCTTCAATTTTAATGTTTATTCATTTCTTAAATTTTTTATGTTTATTATTGATACAGAGAGAAACAGAACATGAGTGGAGGAGGGGCAGAGAGAGAGGGGGAGATACAGAATCTGAAGCAGGCTCCAGTCTCCGAGCTGTTAGCACAGAGTCCGGTGTGGGGCTCGAATCCAGAAACTGTGAGATCATGACCTGAGCCGAAGTTGGACGCTTAACTGACTGAGCCACCCAGGTGCCCCAACGTTTATTCATTTTGGGGAGACAAAGAGAGACAGCAAGTGATCAGGGGATGGGCAGAGAGAGAGACACAGAATCTGAAGCAGGTTCCAGGCTCCAGGCTGTCAGCACAGAGCCTGACGGGGGGCTCCAACCCACCAACCATGAGCTCATGACCTGAGCCAAAATCGGATGCTTAACTAACTGAGCCACCCAGGGGCCCCTATTCCAAGAATTTTTAAAAATAAGAATGGGGCTTGGAAAAAAGTGAACTTCTTAGGACTACATTGGCTTTCAGATCTTTTGTGGAAGGTTGAGATAATAATTTACTTTTCTCTACTGTTAGGACTTTAATAAGAAAAGTTCTTATGTATGTTCTATCAAAAAAATATCTAGCTTTACAAGATCATAAATGTAAATAATTATTCTCAACTGCCACCTGATGTGGTTCCATAAAGCAATGTTACCTGTGACTATTGGAGACAAATGGGAAATCCTGACATAAAAGCAAACACAAATCCACACACACAAACACGGACACATACATGCATTCATGCAAAAGGGCCAACTGGACCAAAATCCTGGATTGACTAACAGGTACAAATCCCAAACTATAAATAGAATAATGAGCACCTGGGTGGCTCAGTCGGTTAAGTGTCCGGCTTCAGCTCAGGTCATGATCTCACAGTTTGTGGGTTCGAGCCCCGCATCGGACTCTGTGCTGACAGCTCAGAGCCTGGAGCCTGCTTCGGATTCTGTGTCTCCCTCTCTCTCTGACCCTCCCCTGCTTGTGCTATTTCTCTCTGTCTCTCAAAAATAAATAAAAAA
>NW_021891925.1:0-640 GCF_006229205.1 Suricata suricatta
TGTTTATAGAACATAATTAGTCAACTGCAATGCAACCAAACCCTTCCAATTACATAAAAATTATCCTTACTGTAGGATGTGGGAACAAAGTCAGAGTTCCTGAGGCCTACAAAGATCCCAAATGCCCTTGAATTTATTCTATCTGTGGCTGTGCCTGGAATGGAAAATAAATTACATTTTTGTCATACAAATTGAGAGCATTTACTCTTTTTTCTTGGTAGCTGCCAGTTGAAATATCATTTCAGGAAGAGAAACTCGGGATTTTATAAATGGTAATTATTTAAATGATTTATCTAAGTAATTAGAAGAGAAGTGCTGAAGGGAAAAAACAGAAATTTTAATAAAGTTTAGAAATTTCTTTTTTCTTCCCTGTCATTCTCTTCCCTCCCTCCCTCTCTCCTTCCCTTCCTCCTTCCTTCCCTCTTTTTTGTTCTTTATAGATGGTTAGCAAAAACATTTTCTCAACCATTTCTGGAGCACATGGCAATACAAGGTAGAGAAAACTTGGTAGAAATGTTTATACTACCTACACAGTAAAAAACTAATAGCATACTTTTATAGGGGATTATAAATAAATTTTTGTAGTAATTCTTTGGATGATAAAAAAAGTCACATAAATGCAAAATATGTTAATAATCCC
>NW_021891926.1:0-640 GCF_006229205.1 Suricata suricatta
TGGCCTTAGAAAATGGTTTTGAATGGAAATAAAAGACAATGGCATGCAGCTGGACGTCTGCCCAGATGGTTTTGGTCAGTGCTCTGTACAATAAAGAGTTTATGGTTCTGACAGTTGAAAAAAGGAAAACAAGTGTATATATTTATACAAATTACAAATACATAAACACTTGAAAAGGTCCATCTCCTTCAGAAGACCTAGAAACTGAACGTATAGCAAGATACCATAGTCTACCTAATTGATAAGCAAAACGAGTTCGATGTGGGGGAAGTGGAAGTAGTGACTGGTGCGAGGATAAACTAACTCGGTGTGGGAAGGTTCTCTCAGTATTACGGATTCACGTACTCTGACTCGGCACGTCCCGGTAGGGATTCCCTCAGACATGCACAGTTTGCAAACAGACCCAATGTTCCCCTTGCAGAGTTAGCCATTGAGGTGTTGCTTTCATAGCAAAAGGAAAAATAGAGTTGTGTCCCATTAGGTGGATCGAGTGGTAAAAATTGTGGTACAACCATGTAGTAGAATATTACACAGCTGCCAAAAAGAATGACCAGGCATTTTATGTACTGATAAGGGAGGGGAAAAAAAACAAGCTGGAAACCACTGGGTGTAGTATGCCCTCATTCCTGTATAAAAAATG
>NW_021891927.1:0-640 GCF_006229205.1 Suricata suricatta
AGCTCATGTTCTAGAGGAGGGAGACAGACAATAAACCAAATGTGGTATTTAGATGGTGGTATGTCCTACAGACAAATATAAAGGAGGGACGAGGAATAGAGAGTTGTGAAGAAAGGCCAACCAAGGTTTTCCTGAAGGAGGTGAGGAGGGGGCCTTGTGAATATGTGGGTGGGAGGCTCCAGCTGCATGATCAGTAGATGCAGGAGCCCCTTAGGAGCACGCGTGGCCATTGCAGAAACCGTAGGAGGCTGGCGTGCAGTGAGGAAGGTGAGGTCAGAAAGGCAAGGGGCCTGGTGGTGCGGGGCTCTCCGGACTATTGGCTTGTACTTGAAGTGAGATAAGAAAACATTGGACTATTAGCAGAGGTGCAACATGATCTGACTTAAGGTTTTCCTTGAGCATGGCATTAAGAACAGTCCAAAAAGGGAAGGGAAGAAGCCGGAGGTGATGGCAATAATCCAGGAGAAGGGATGAGGGCTTGGAAGACGGTGAGAGCCAGGGAGGCTAAGGCACATTTGCCGGGAAATCAGCGTGCATGGCTTTAAGGTTCCTCATTCAGACAGTCATCTTCTAAGACCCAGGGAGCCCCTAGCAATGTGTTCATATGGCAATAGGCTGCAATAAAATTTGTAAACGTGGG
>NW_021891928.1:0-640 GCF_006229205.1 Suricata suricatta
CCCCCTTCACCACATAGTTACAGGTCTCCTGCCGTGTTCCAGGCACTAGACCTGAAGTGATGAACAAAATTCAGACCCTGGTATCGAGGAAGCTTCTAAAATACAGAGGGGACAGAGATAATAAGTAAGCAAACAGCTACAATACAGTGTGGAGTGTTGTGAGAAAAAAACCACCTGGAGGGCCATGACAGAGAATGTGGAGGCTCAGGGCGGGGGATCTGCTTCAACAGAGTAGTCAGAGAAAGACTCACTCGGGAAGGTCTGCTTGGGTGGGTAAGGAGCCAGAATGTCTGGAAAAGCAAATAAGGTTCTGAAAGCAGAAAGCATCAGCATGGCCCAGTGGTGATGGGCTAGAGGAGGGGGCAGGAGGTTAGCTGGTGGAGACTGTGAGAGGCATCCCTCAGCCAGGCTACCCAGAGGAATTTCGTTGTGAGCCCAATGGGAAAGGGTTGAAAGGTTTTAATAGAAGAGGGATGGTCCATTAATGTTTGGGTTTTTTAACGTTTATTCACTTTTGAGAGACAGAGAGTGGGGGAGGGGCAGAAAGAGGGAAGGAGACACAGAACTGAAGCAGGAAGCAGGCTCTAGGCTCTGAGCTGTCAGCACAGAGCCCGACACAGAGCTCGAACTCAGGAACTGT
>NW_021891929.1:0-640 GCF_006229205.1 Suricata suricatta
GAGTGGCCAGCGGACCAGCAGCGCAGGACCACCCAAGACCTTATTAGAAATGCAGAGCCTTGGGCCGCACTTCAGACCCACTGAACCCAAGCCTGCACTTTAACAAGACTGCCAAATGTGTCACGTGCTGGTGAGGACTTAGGAAGCATCGCTCACAGTACCTTTTTAGAAGTTCATTATGTTCATACAACGCATAAAAGAATTCAAATCCAAAAAATAACGTAACAGACCCCCACATACCTTTACCACCCAGATGTGATAGATAATTACAGGAAGCATATATTCTGTACCAGACACTGTTTTAGTTACTTTACCAACGCTACCTCACTTAACTTCATGACCGCCTTGTGAGACAGCCACGACTATAGCCTTCACCCCTGCAGTTAGAGACCAGGACAGAAAGATCGGGCAATGTACTCAAGGTCACACAACTCCTAAGAAACAGAGCCGGTATCTGAATGCAGGGAGCCTGGCCCCGGGGGCTAAACTATTCTTATTCTGGCTGCTTAATACTCTGCCACCTCTTCTCCTTCCCCCTGAATCATGTTTATCAAGTCTCCCTTGAAATTGGCCTCCTTTCCTTTCTTCCCCATGCCCAGCTGCTGTCCGGGATCCCAAGGCACTGACCTGCGCCTCTCTG
>NW_021891930.1:0-640 GCF_006229205.1 Suricata suricatta
CAGAGAATCATAATGCGCCAACATCTGGACAGGTGCTCTTGACCTTTCCAGTGCTACACAGATTTCCCTATGGTGACAACTGCATTCAGACAACAGTTAAATCTAGACTGGGGGATGCAATGAGGCACAGGTCAGCAGTCATTTATGAATTTTCCATACAATTTTGTGAATGAGAATAGTTCCAAGAAGGGAGAAAAGAGAAATGGGAGTTTTTATTCAAGGCTAACATTTCAATGCCTATCTAAAAGCATCTATGGAAAAAAAATAATTTGACTTGCTCTTACTCATTCTTTTCCCTTTTCTAACAGATAGACTTGGGGTTTGAACATACTTCTGGCAAGCCTTCTATTTTGGTTACCTTCTGAGAGATTCAAAGAAGAATTTTAGACACACTGTCACATTTCTTTGTACATAACACTTAAAAGAAGTTAATTGAGTCAACAATTTAGATACTGACAACCTATCGCTATCCAAATGGTTTTGGTGAAGCAAAGGTGAAAATCAATCACTTGATAGCAGGTTGGCAGATAAAATACAGAACACTTTGTTGAGCTTTAATTTCAGATAACACATTTCAAATTTTAGCATAAAGATATCCCCAAATATTGCCTGAAACATACTTGCAATAAAATAATTTTTT
>NW_021891931.1:0-640 GCF_006229205.1 Suricata suricatta
GGTAGGAGACAGGCAGATCTGGGCTGGGCTGGCGTCAGCCTGGGCCTCCCTCCACCTGACCCCCGCGCGGGCACACCACACCGCCCCCTGCACTTCTGCACGAGTGAGCCGAGCGCTCACGGGGCCGTGACCTGGACCCCGATTTGACGGTTAGTCTTGCCACTAATTAGGTACTTTAAAAAGTCACATCTTTTCACCTAAAATTACTGAGCAGAAAAGGACCTATTCAAGGGATGATTCATTGTGACGCCTTCAAGGGATGACATAAGCTGCCTGCTTATCAATTCATTTGGTGCGCGTTCAAAAAGTGTCAAGGATATAATTAAAACCCATTAGTTCGGGGAGTGCTTACTGAGTGCTTGTTTTAAAAGCACAAGACAACACGGTAAACAGGACTGACTCAGAGCTTACAACCCAGCAGGGACTTGGGCGAGTGGCCGGCTTCGGGCCGCGTGGGGGGAGCTGGGCCTGCAGGCCAAGGCGGCGGCAGCCCCTCCCGGGCTCCTGATGGAGGCGACGCTCAGGGACCGGCCTGGTGGGGCGGGCAGAGCAGGACTCGAAGGTCCGCAGGAGAGGAGAGGAGCCCGCGCAGGTGCCCGGAAACCGGAAGCAGGCCTGCACTTCCGGGATCGCGGGGGGT
>NW_021891932.1:0-640 GCF_006229205.1 Suricata suricatta
CTCTCTCTCTCTCTCTCTCTCTCTCTCTCTCTCTTTCTTTCTTTCTTTCCTTCTTTATTTCAGAGACAGAGAGAATCTCAAGCAGGCGCCACACCCAGCGTGGAGCCCAATGCAGGGCTCAATCCCATGACCCTGGGATCATGAGTTGAGCCGAAATCAAGAGTCAAGACACTCAACCAACTAAGCGACTCAGACACTCCTTGAGTATTTTATTTCTACCTGTGTATATTTAAGTCCCATGAGATATTATTATCATTGTTAGCGTTAGTGTTCATTTTTACTTACCTACACCCTTTTCCCATTGTTAACCTCTGCCTGGGACCATATGCTTCCTGCCTAAAGACTGCTTTTGGTATATCTTTCACTGTAGGTCAGCTGACGACAAATTCAGTATATGTATATGTGTGATGTGTGTCTTAAAACATATTTATTTCACTTTTATTTTTTAAGGTTCACTTCACTGGGCATAGAATTCTAGCTTGGTAGTGTAGATTTTTTTTTCAGCAATTTGAGAATAACATTGTCTTCTACTTCTGTTGGTTTTGTTATAAAAAAAAAAAAGCTGTCAGCCTTTCTACTGATTCTTTCAAGGAAATCTGTCTTTTTTAAATGTGCTTTTGGACTTTGTCTTTTTTCCCCC
>NW_021891934.1:0-640 GCF_006229205.1 Suricata suricatta
ATAGACATTTGGGTTATTTCTACTCTCCTGTCACTTTAGAATTGTTGCAAGAGGTAGCCTGCAGCCTTTCTATTTGTCAGTTACCGTGGGAATGGATTTGCACCAAGGCTAAATGTATTATTTTTTTTTTAGTTTATGTATTTATTTTGTGAGAGAGAATGTGAGCAGGGGAAGGAGCAGAGAGAGAGAGAGAGAGAGAGAGAGAGAGACAGAATCCCAAGCAGGCTCCGTGCTGTCAGTGCAGAGCCCAACGCGGGGCTGGATCCCCCGAACCGTGAGCTCGTGACCTGAGCTGAAATCAGGAGTTGGATGCTTAATGAGCTGAGCCACCCAGGCACTCCAAAGGCTATATGTATTTATAATTTTTAATGACATGCCAAGCTTTCATTATTAGTGTTTTCAAGGAGTTCTGCTCTTTTGGCTTGGATTTCTGCCTTGCTGGGAGCATTTTTAAAGAGCAAGTACATGGGGTGCCTGGGGGGCTCAGTCCATTAAGCTTCCGACTTCGGCTCAGGTCATGATCTCAGTTGTGGGTTCGAGTCCTGCATTGGGCTCTGTGCTGACATCTCAGAACCTGGAGCTGGCTTCCGATTCTGTATCTCCCTCTCTCTCTGACCCTCCACCACTCGCTCTCTCTCTC
>NW_021891935.1:0-1407 GCF_006229205.1 Suricata suricatta
ATAGTTGTTCCTTTATGATGAACCCTGGAATCTTTTCAACACGACCCTTTGGGAGCCATCACCACTTGATCAAATCTTTCCAGTGAGAAGAAACCTCTCCAGCACCCAGGCATAAAATCTTAAAGAATGAAAACTTCAATCTCCCCAGCAGGGTCCAATCTGGTCATGGAAATAGTGTGCTTATGCACATCCCATGTGACTGTGCTGAACACACAAGCCTAGGTCTAGGATGAAGGAGAAGCCAAGTCGCCTTTAGCTAATGTCTTCCTTGAACTTGCAGTTCAACATTGCCACATCTTCATACTTTAAAAACTGAAATCTGGGCATACATGTAAATTCTCCCAACTTTTCAATACCATGCAGCCTCAATAAAATGCACGTATAGGTCATGCACAGCTCAGAGGCCCTCAGTTTGCAACTTTTGCCATAGATCAAGTCTTGTGATCCTTGCCTTGCTCTAAATTATGAGCATCCATTTAAGCTTCATGCCCCGATTCCTGGAAGCACAGCTCTCACCTCGATTGATGAGATCACTGAGATGCATCTGGACGAGCTACTCAAAATATGCAAGGCGCCAGCTGGCTCCAGTGTCCGCCGCCTCCAGACAGAGGGGTCAGGATTAGTTTCTGCCAGGCTTAGCCTACAAGGAAGGAAAACATAGTGGAAAAGGAAAGACCCCTCTTCTTTAACATGCCCAGGAAAGCCAGAGAGAGACGGAGTACAACCAAGCTTTGGGAAAATCTTGAAGGCGACATTTTGTCTGAGAATTTCCTCTCTACTTCTCTTTCCAAACCTCTTACACTCCTTGGTATTTCCTCCCAATAAAGTTTCCCAGATTTCCCACTGCCCCCACCCTTATTTCCACTTTCAGTATCCCCTTTAGAGGAAGGACATGAGTCCAGTAAATTCTGTTGTGAGTGTCCTCCTCCCGTTTCTAATCTTTTCCAACAAGTAAAATAGGTTGATATAAACAACCAGGAGAAATGGATCAAAATGTTAGCTGAGGCCTTCTCCAATGGAAAGCTGTTAGGATTTATATTAAACATTGCCAGATTTGCCAACTCTACGGTCCTTAACAACCAGTATTTTTATAATAGGGACAAGGAGAAAACATTAAGGAAAAGGGAGTTATCAAGACTGAATGTAATGTTATTACATTATTGCCATTGCTACAACTATAAGGTTTATCAGTTAAGAAACCTTGGGCCACAGCAATTTCTAAAACCTTCTCAAGCTGACAAGCAAAAATAAAAATGTATTTTTTGAAATAAAAGTCTAGAGGTAGGATGGCTTCAGGGATGGTTCTAGCTTAATGATTCTCAAAGAGTCTTAAGTTCTCACTGTCTTCCCTCCACTACCCACAGTGTATCAGCTGTATTATAAGGCAGCTTCCCACGTAGTTTGAAG
>NW_021891936.1:0-640 GCF_006229205.1 Suricata suricatta
AGAGAGAGAGAGAGAGAGACTGAATCCAAAGCAGGCTCCAGGCTGTCTGCACAGAGCCTGATGTGGGGCTTGAACCCACAAACCATGAGATCATGACCTAAACCAAAGTCAGACGCTCAACCAACCCATCCACCCTTGTGCTCCTAATTATTTTACTAGCATAATTATCTAGCAATAAAATTTCTGATCTAAAACATATATATCTCTAAGACTCGTGTGTGCGTGTGTGTGTGCGTGTGTGTGTGTGTGTGTGTGTGTGTGTGTGTGAGAGAAAGAGAGGTGGGGGGGCAGACAGAGAGACAGAGAGAGACAGAATCCCAAGCAAACTCCGAGAGAGAGAGAGAGACAGAGAGACAGACAGACAGACAGACAGACACAGACAGAATCCCAAGCAAACTCCATGCCCAGCACAGAGCTGTTGTGGGGCTTGATCCCACGACTGTGAGATGACGACCTGAGCCAAAATCAAGAGTTGGACGCTCAACCGACTGAGCCACCCAGGCGCCCCTACATCTCTAAGGTTTTTTTTTTTAATTTTTTTTAATGTTTTATTTATTTTTGATACAGAGAGAGACAGAGCATGAGAGGGGCAGTCGCAGAGAGAGAAGGAGACACAGAACCGGAAGCAGGCTCCAGGCTC
>NW_021891937.1:0-640 GCF_006229205.1 Suricata suricatta
TCTCTCTCTCTCTCTCTCAAAAATAAATGAAAATGTAAAAAACATTTTAAAAGGGGAATTCAGAGAAAAAAATAAATAATAGGCAATGAGGAATACTGAAAAGGATTTACAAATAGACAAAAGACCAGTCTGTCCACAGGGCGATAATTACATTCCACCAGACGGACACAACCCCTTTCTGTTTCTGAGAATAAGAGAACTGCCTGCGTTATCAGCGCTTTGACGTACAGGTTGTGAACCAGCTCTCAGACCCTGAAAGGTAAGCATATCCTATGAGGAAGGGTGTGCCGGGCAAGGCACTCCATAACCTTTGTGTCTATTTTCTTTTATTTGTTTTCTTTTTTTCTTTTATAGTTTATTGTCAAGTTGGCTTCCATGTAACACCCAGTGCTCATCTCCAAAAGTGCCCTCCTCCACGCCCATCATCCCCCTTTTCCTCTTCCCCTCCCCCATCAGCCCTCAGTTTGTTCTCAGTATTCAAGAGTCTCTCATGGTTTGCCTCCCTCCCTCTCCCCAACTATTTTTTCTTTCCCCTCCTCCATGGTCCTCTGTTAGGTTTCTCCTGTTAGACCTATGAATGCAAACATATGGTTTCTGTCCTTCTCTTCCTGACTTATTTCGCTTAGCATGACACCCCCAG
>NW_021891938.1:0-639 GCF_006229205.1 Suricata suricatta
GCCTCAGGGAGCAGCCCCAGAGACCCACAGTGCAGGCGAGATCCACCTACAATAAACCACACCCATCTGCCTTGCCAAGCTGCTTTATTACCAAAGCTGGTTGGATGCTGTGGAAACAGCCCAGCGCCTTCCCCCAAAACCAGCACTCATGTATTGCTGTGATGAACTCTAGATCAATTCTTGCAATTCAGATATCTCTTCCTTAGTTCATTCTTATCTTGCCCCTCCTCTGGAGTGGGTATTCTGGTTAAAGGTTTGCTGAAACAGTCATATCTCATTCATTCTCTCTCTCTCTCTCTCTCTCTCTCTTTTTCTTACATTTTTAATATTTTATTTATTTTTGATACAGAGAGAGACAGGGCATGAGCAGGGAGGGGTGGAGAGAGAGGGAGACACAGAATCAGAAGCAGGCTCTAAGCTCTGAGCTGTCAGCACAGATCCCGACACGGGGCTTGAACCCACTGATGAGAGATCATGACCTGAGCCAAAGTCCAACACTTAACCGACTGAGCCACTCAGGCACCCCTAGTTCACTGTCTTGAAATATATTCTACACCTCTGTCATTACCTTCCTTTCTCTCTGAAATAATCAGACTATATAATTTCTCAGGGTAACATGATCCATGTCAAAGTTCAATT
>NW_021891939.1:0-639 GCF_006229205.1 Suricata suricatta
ACTTTGCATAACATCCTCAAGGTTCATCCGCGTCGCCCCACAGGTTGGAACTCCTTCCTCCTTAAGGCGGATGACGCTCCAATGTCTGTGTGTCTCGGCCACATAGTGTTATCCCTTCATCTGCCCAGGGACACCGGGGTTGCCTCTGTCTTTTGACGCCCGTGAACATAGGTGTACGGATATCCGCTCAGATCCTTGCTTTGAATTCTTCTGGGAACATGCCCAGCAGTGGAATCTGCTGGATCATATGGCTGGTAACCCTGTGCTTAAGTTTTTGAGGAGCGAGGCACGTGCTTTTGTGGTTTGCTTTTTTCACTGCATGTGGGCTCATTGGCATTTTTCCACTTAGCTTCGTAACAAGCCGTCCTTTTCAGTGGCCTGGGGAGCGTCCTAAGGGACACCATCATTTTCTCAAGAATCCTCCGTTGTGGGACACTTATGGTGTTTACACACATACACACACACACACACACACACACACCTCCATTCACATGCACGCGAGACTCCCCAAATACTGTCATTGACGTTTTCAGGTATACGACTTTTCCCACTTTCAAGAATTATTTTGTTAAAGCCGTTGAACATTTTCATAGTTTTTCCTGCGAAATAGTTTTCCAAGAAAGACTGGATCAGTTTATC
>NW_021891940.1:0-639 GCF_006229205.1 Suricata suricatta
ACAGAATCTGGAGCAGGCTCCAGTGCCTGAGGACAGTCGTGCTTCAGCAGAGAGTCTGACGCGGGGCCCAAACTCAGGATCTCAAGAACTATGAGAAGGTGATCTGAGCCGATGTCAGATGCTTACCCACCCAGGTGCCTCTAGAGGATAAATTTTTAGAGCATGCTCTCTCCCCTAAATTTATAAATAATGCATGAGTCAGGGAAGAAACATATACTAAAATTAAAAAGTACTTTTATTAAACTACAAAAATTCTACATATATAGCACTAACGATTTTTTAACGTGTTCATACAAATACCATTAATAATGGCCAAAAACTAAAATTAACCCAAAGGTCAAATATAAGTATCACTCCCCATTGCCTCCCACGTACTGACCTTCCCAAGCAAACTACACCCTGAATCTATCAGGATATTCTTATTTAGAGTTTGGCTATCTATGTCTGCAAAACAATAATAAAGAAAACTACAAAACTCGCGGCGCCTGGGTGGCTGAGTTGGTTAAGCAGATGACTTCTGCTCAGGTCATGATCTCATGGTTTGTGGATTCGGGCCCCTCACCAGGCTCTGTGCTGACAGCTAAGAGCCTGGAGCCTGCTTTGGATTCTGTCTCCTTCTCTCTCTGACTGTCCCCCGCT
>NW_021891941.1:0-639 GCF_006229205.1 Suricata suricatta
AGAGTCACGGAACCTCGCCCGGGAATTGCAGATCCCAATAAAGGCCCTCTTGGCTCCATAACGTGGTCTCTTTGTCCTCCCATCTCTGCCTCCATCTATTAAACCTTACAGTCAGTACTTTCAAGAGCAGAAGATGTAGCTGACTTTCCTAACACAAGCAGACAAAGAGAGTTAGACAACACAAAGAGACAAAGGAATATGTCCCAAGTGAATGATCAGGGCAAAAATCACAGCAAGAGAACTAAATGAAATGGAAATGAGTAATGTGCATGATAGAGAATTTAAAATATTGGTCATAAATATACTCACTGGATTTGAGAAAGGAGTTGAGGACCTCAGTGAGACCCTCAACATAGAGACAGAACATATAAAAGAACCAATCAATGATGAAAAACACAATAACTAATATTAAAAATACACAAGATGGAATAAATAGTAGAGTAGTAGAGTAGAGGAAGCAGAAGAATGGATCAGTGACCTGAAGGACAGAGTAATGGAGAGAAATCAAGTAGAGTCACTGAGAAAAAGAAAAAATGAGAACAGATTAGGGGAACTCGGTGACACCATCAAGCATAATAACATTCACATTATTGGGATCCTAGAAAGAGAAGAGAGAAAAGGGGACAGAAAATTTATCTG
>NW_021891942.1:0-639 GCF_006229205.1 Suricata suricatta
CTGTGCTGACAGCTCAGAGCCTGGAGCCTGCTTCAGATTCTGTGTCTCTCCCTCTCTGTGCCCCTCCCCTGCTCATGCTCGGTCTCTCTCTGTCTCAATAATAAATAAAACATTTTAAAAATTGTGCTGTTTTCTTATGACTACGTTTTCAGAGTTATCCATATGTTCTAGATACAACTCCTTTGTCAGATCTACAGTTTGCAAGTATTTTGTCCCAGTCTTTTCATTCGCTCCACAATGAATTCAAATAGCAGAAATGTTTAATTTTGATCAATTCAAATGTGTCTATTCTTTCTTTTTTTTTAAATAGTTTATTGTCAAATTGGTTTCCATACAACACCCAGTGCTCTTCCCCACAAGTGCCCTCCTCCATCACCACCACCTCTTTCCCCCTTCCCCTCCCCCTTCAACCCTCAGTTCATTCTCAGTATTCAAGAGTCTCTCAGGTTTTACGTCCCTCTCTCTCCCCAACTCTCTTTCCCTCTTCCTCTCCCCTTAGTCCTCCATTAGGTTTCTTCTGCTCTCCTGTTAGACCTATGAGTGCAAACATATGGTATCTGTCCTTCTCCGCCTGACTTATTTCGCTTAGCATGACACCCTCGAGGTCCATCCACTTTCCTACAAATGGCCAGATTTCAT
>NW_021891943.1:0-639 GCF_006229205.1 Suricata suricatta
TATTCTGAAATCAATCAGTGTGATCCAGCACATTAAAAAAAGAAAGGATAAAAACCATATGGCCCTCTCAATAGACGCAGAAACAACATCTGACAAAATACAGCATCCATTCTTGGTTAAAAAAAAATCTTCAAGAATGTAGGGACAGATGAAGCATTCTTCAACATCATAAAGGCCACATATGAAAGACTCAGAGGTTAATATCATCCTTAATGGGGAAAACGCTAGGGCCTTTCCCCTACAGTCAGGAACAAGACAAGGATGCCTACTCTGATCATTACTATCGAATACAGTACTGGAAGTCTTAGCCTCAGCAATCAGACAACAAAAAGAAATAAAAGGCATACAATTCGATTGAGGAAGAAGTCAGTGTTTCACGATTTGCAGATTACACGATACTTCATGTAGAAAATCCGAAAAGACTCCACCAAACACACTGCTAAAATTAAGACATGAATTCAGCAAAGTTGCGGGACATAAAATCCATGTGTGGGAAATCTGTTACATTTCTACACACCAATGAGGAAGCTGCAGAAAAAGAAATCAAGAAATTGATCCCATTTGCAACTGCACCCAAACCAATAGGATACCGAGGAATAAACCTAACTAAAGAGGGAAAAGATCTGTATGCTGGAAACT
>NW_021891944.1:0-639 GCF_006229205.1 Suricata suricatta
CACCGAGACATCCGTCGGCCCTTTAGTAAATCTGTGTTCCTTTGCCTTGTGGAAGTGAGGGCTTCTCCCTCATTCATTTCCCAGGTTTATGGCTATCATTGAAACCAAATATTGTTGGTCTACCTAGGGACAGAGACCTGAGGGAATGTTTCCCAGCCCCTGCCGGAAACTCATTTTGTTCTGGGGAGAATTCCTTCTCTTCTCTGGACTGACATGGATTGCCTAATTCTACTGGTCAAAACAAAACCAAACAAAAAGCCTCAAGCCTGCTCCTCTGTCAAAGCTAACAAAATTTTAAACTGGGACTTTTCCTTCTTTGCCCCCTGGGGAGCCTCTCCTCTTGGTCTCCCTTCCCCCATTCTTCTGTACCGCCCCATTGCCCAGGGCAACCAGCAGGCCATCAGGTTGCCAACCTCTGGGTGGGGAGAGGCCAATTTGCATAACACCAGCTTCTCCCTCTGCCTTAGGTAATAAGGAACAAAAGACTACAGAAATCAGTTTATTGCACCAAATTTCAAGGTTAAATCAACTATAGGGAGCAAAGTGTCTCACCTGGGCTCAAGCAAAACTTATTCAGTGATTAAGCTTAAGTTTGTTGGTTTGAGATAAAAACAGAAATCTATGTTCTATCTAAATCTG
>NW_021891945.1:0-639 GCF_006229205.1 Suricata suricatta
TTTTTTTTTTAATTCATTGATGTGGCAATCTTGGTCACTGCCTTTGATTTTTATTTTTTTATTTTCTTAAATTTCAGGTTGAAATTTCATAGAAGTAAAACATTCATTAAGGGGGGAGAGCAAAAATGATAAGTACAAAGACTTTTTACTTTGATTTCAGTTTATGCAATCAGCACCCTTTTAGAACAAGAGACAGAACATGGCAAGCACACCAGAAGCTCCCCTAATTCTTTCTCCAAACCATGTCTCTCCTCTCCAAAGAAACCATCCTGACTTCTAACACTATATATTAGCTTTAATACTTTTGAACTTGACATAAATAGAATCACACAGTATATAAATTTAAGTTTATTGGCAAGAACTGTAAAAGGTCTGAGATTTCACCTTCCTTGCAAGCTGTCACAGTTTCATGGGAGCTGGGAGAAGACGAGACCCTGGCACAGAGGAAAGGATGTTTTCATTCATAGAGCAGCAAACAACATGAGCATCAGCATATATGTGTCCATTGCCCTTGCCCCTCAAGTCCCATAAGGATGATGCAGATGTGCCCAAATGGATGCCTGCACAAACAGTGGATTGCAGGACAGGAACTCCAACTTAAGTGACCTGATCTTTTAACTGGTTAATAAGCATGCTTAC
>NW_021891946.1:0-1407 GCF_006229205.1 Suricata suricatta
TGTTCTTACATTAGGAGACAGTAGAGCATCTTGTCTATAACAAGAATTTGAAGACAGGAACATCCCAATTTAGGTATTTGCTATGTTAGGTAATAACTCTGTGACTACAGCCAAATTATTTGCTGTTTATTTCCTAAATAACAAAAATAAAGATAGTAGCACTATATACATCATAGATTTCTTTAGTGGGTAATAAAAAAGGTAAAGAATGAAACTTGTTTGGGGTGCCTACCTATGTGACTCAGTAGGTTAAACATCTCACTCTTGATTTTAGCTCAGGTCATGATTTCATGAGTTCCTGAGTTTGAGCCTCACATAGAGCTCTGCACTGACAACAAGGAGCCTGCTTGGGATTTTCTCTCTCCCTTTTGCTCTGCCCCTCCCCTGCTCACACAATCCCTCTCTTTCTCAAAAGTAAATAAAGACAATTAAAAAAAAATAAATGCAACTTGTTTGTCACACTGCCTGCACATAGAGAATGCTCACCATATATTGATTGGTGGTGGTACTGGCAGAAGTGAAAATTATGGTAGAAGAGCAGCTGGTAGAAATATTAATCCAATGGGCAAGTGCAAGTCACTGGCAGTTTTGAATAGGTAATCGGCACATGATGTAAACATTTAGTTGATAGCAAAATGGGGGTAAGCTATGTTTACTGAGATACATAACAAAATGAGTGCAAAGAAGCATGACTATAGTAAGGAATATCAGAAAATAAGTAACGTATTAGTTTTCTAGTGCTGTTATAATAAATTGTCATAACCTAGTGACTTAAAACACATTATCTTACAGTATATAAATCAGAAAAACAAAATGGGACTAAAATTATTGTGACAGCCAGACTGAATTCATTCTGAGAGTGTTTCCTGCCATTTCATAGTTGCTGGGCTCTGCACATTCCTTGGCTCATAGAAAATCTTTCTAGATTTCCCTGCCTTCCTCTTGCACTTTCACAAACACCTGTCATTATATTGGACCAATCTGGATAATCCAGGATAATCTCCCTCATCTCAAAGCCAACTGATTAACAACCTTAATTCCCCTTTGCCATGTAACAGGATATTCACAGGTTCCGGAAATAAGAATGTCATCATTAGAGGAGCACTGTTATGTCTACCATAGGTAGGTACAAGAGTTTGAAAGTATTTTAGAAGTTAGAATTTAAAATCTCTTTGCTTTAGGTCAAGTCTGAGGACAAAAATAAATATGAATAAGTAAATTATTCTGTTAGGCAGAATAACTGATTGGCTTTTCTTCTCAAGGTATAGATTTATGACAGGCACATTCCTACCCATTAATAAGAAATTAACCATCTGCGACAGTCCTTTCAAACACTTGTGTCATTTATAACCATGTGTAATAATTGGAATATTGGAACATACTAAAAGACGGATTGAATGGATAATT
>NW_021891947.1:0-639 GCF_006229205.1 Suricata suricatta
GGCCACTATGCGTTTTACGTGACAAGCCCTCTGCTAAGCTCTTTACAACATTATGTCACCGGATAGTCACAATAACTGGGGAGATGGGTCATGTGCTCATTTTACAGAGGAGAAAACAGAGTCTTGGAGAGGCTACTTCATCAGTTCTTAACCCTTCAGAGCACAGAGCAAGCCCTTTCTATTCCCTCCCACGCCCTGAGCCCCCATTTTCCGGACCACGGCTCCACCTCGGACAGCATCTCCAAGCAGTTCATCCAGACACCCTCACTTGTTCCCTCGGGCACAGCGCACAGCCCTTACTTGCTGTTTTCTGTTTGTTCACGTGGTCACCCAAACCAAATGGCAAGAGCCTAGGGGGCAGGGATTGTCTTTAGACTGTAGTAGTTGAGAACTTCAGATTGGAGGTCACAAGAGTATGGGTTCAAGTACTAGCTCTGCCATTTGCTAGATGACTGTATAACCAGTGTTTTCTAGAGGAACAGAACCAAAAGGAGATGACAGATATATAGACAGACAGACAGATAGATGGATAGATAGATATTTACTATGAAGATTGGCTCAGGTGATTATGGAGGCTGAGTCCCATGATCTGTCCTCTGCAGGCTGGAAGCCCAGGGAAGCTGGTGGTACAGTTTGAGT
>NW_021891948.1:0-639 GCF_006229205.1 Suricata suricatta
TTGTGTTTGCTTTATGCTTTGAGCTGTGACTTGGCCCGGCACACCCAGTGCCCACCGACCACAGGCCTCCAGCAGCTCCAACACGGAGTTCTGACTCCAGGTTCCGTGATGGACACAGCAGACCAGCTTTGTTTCTCCTCCCCAGTGACCTGAGACAGGAGCAGGGGTGCCCTCCTGCTGTGACAGTGAGTGAGTCACTGAGACCATCCCGGCCAGGATGCCACCAGCTCGCCGGAGTGCACACAGGTCACCCAAGCACACACGTGACACTGCCGTTCCCGGAACACCCACTCTTCCATCCTGGCTCTCTGCTCACACACATGCCCACAGGGTCGAACGTTTGTTTGCCCACCTCACTTCCCAACGTCCTCCTCCCACCGCTGTCCTGTGAGCACGTCCCTGGGAACACTGTAAATGCCTTAAACCAGCCAGACGAGCACTTCCAATAACTGTCCTGCCCTCGTTCTGAGGGGGGAGCTTAGACTTGGCACCGGATCCCACCCCTGCGTCTGAGGCTGGTGCACAGCCCTGCCTCACTTACGTTCACCCCCGAATTCTCCATGAATATGGTGCAGGAGGACGGGGACAAGTGTTCCTCAGGCAGCGTGAGCTCCTTGGACTTCACCCTGAGGGATGGGG
>NW_021891949.1:0-639 GCF_006229205.1 Suricata suricatta
CACGGGCTCCCCCTGCGAGGCCCGAGTTTGTAGACCAGGAGCTAGGCTCAGAAAACTAGCGTTGCTAATCCGGGGCCTCAGGAGCTGAGCCTCTCACTGAGCCCCGGGCAGGCTAGGAGGAGCTGCATTGACTTTTGACCCCTGCCTATGCTAGAAGCAGCTGGTTAAACCTCCAACTCCTGGTTTCAGCTCAGGTCATGATCTCACCGTTCATGAGTTCAAACCCGGCTTTGGACTCTGTGCAGATAGCATGGAGCCTGCTTGGGTCTCTCTCTCTCTCTCTCTCTCTCTTTCTCTCTCTCTCTCTTTCTCTCTCTCTCCCTCTCCCTCTCTCCTCCTCTCTCCCTCGCTCTCCCCCTCTCCCCCCTCCTTCTCTCTCCCTCCCTCCCTTTCTCTCTTTCAAAATAAATAAATGAACTTTAGAAACCAGTGCCCAGGAGCCAAGACCAAGCCACTGGCCCGGGCTCCTCAGGTTTGCCGGACTCTCTCCTATTACAGCCGCTGTCACCTCCTTCTGGCTCTGTCGTTTATTAGCCATTAAGGCCAGAATCCAGCAAATCAGCACCACCAGCCCGAATCCTGGCAGGGAGCAGATTGCCCCCCACAGCCCCCCACCCAGCTCACATGAAGAGACTCTAG
>NW_021891950.1:0-639 GCF_006229205.1 Suricata suricatta
GTCCTCGGAAAGTGCAGACAGAACTGCCCGAGGACCCCACCCGAAGGACACGAGGGGGCACGTGCACCCCGATGTCTACCGCAGCGCTATCGACGGAGCCAGAGTGTGGGAAGGGCCCAGAGATCCAATAAGTGACAAACGGATAAAGAAGACGTGGTGTATATACTAGGGAGTATTACTTGATCAGAAAGTAGGAAACTGAATGAAATCCTGCCGTTTGCAACGATGCGGATGGAAACTAGAGTATATTATGCTAAGTGAAGTGAGTCAGTCAGAGAAAGACAGATATACGACTTAACTCCTATGTGGAATTTAAGAAACAAAACAGATGAGCATAGGGGAGGGAAGGAAAAATAAGATAAAAACAGAGAGGGAGGGAACCCATGAGAGACTCTTAAACACACAGAACAGACCCAGGGCTGCGGGAGGGGCGGTGGGGGAGGGGCTCGATGGGGGGTGGGCACTGAGGCGGGCGCCTGCAGGGATGAGTTCTACGGAAGAGACGAACCACTGGGTTCTACTCCTGAAGCCAATGCTACACGGTAGGTTAGGTGACTTGGATTTAAAGAAAACAAACAAGTAAATAAATAAGCAAATCAATAAATAAGTAAAAAACGAATGTGTGATGACGGACGGCCC
>NW_021891951.1:0-639 GCF_006229205.1 Suricata suricatta
ATTGCTAACTTCAATATCCCATGCCTTTATTGGATATTTGAAGGAATACAAAATCTTTTATGATGTCGGACATATTGCTTGAATCAGGCCTCCTCTTCATCTGGAACATCTAACCTCTTCCCATAATTTCTCTCCTCACAAATATTTTGATACCATAATTGCTTTTTTCTGCTTCAGGTTTAAGTGTTGCTGACTTTTCTTTTGGGAATCTTTCCTTAAGGATCCTTTGGCAGTGGCATCTCATCATATCAATGGATATATTTATGTTATTGTACTTATTTTTTATACTTTTTTCCCCTCTTCATTTAGATAGTAAATACACTGAAGGCAGGTACTCTTTATATCAGAATATTCAGTACTCAATATAAGGCCTATAAGTAATGTTTATCAAAATGTTGGACTTATAAACATCTTTCCCTAATTACCACTTATAATCTAGGCCACAAACTATACTTTTGTGACGTCCTTCATATTTTTGTCCATTGTAAAATGATCTCCTTCCTCTAAATTTTTGTATTATGTCCTTCATGTAATTTAAAAATTTCTGCCTTGCAGTATCTTAGTTAATAAACACGATTATTTTTCCAGACTAAGTATTAACTATTTTGATTAAAAAAAGACTGTGTTATATTATTCTCC
>NW_021891952.1:0-639 GCF_006229205.1 Suricata suricatta
GTTATGGGTGAAGGTTTCTGGGTTTGATCTTGGGAAGGCAGATTATCAAGTAAGGGCATTTCAGGGGCGTGGCAGGATGGAATAGGTTGCCTTGGCTGTTAGGGTGATGGGAAGCTGGAGCTTCATGATTGGCTGCTTCCAAATGGGGCAGGACATCCCAGGTCTGCAGGGAAAGGGCGGCGGGGAGGTCGTCTGTGCATGTGTTCTCCTCCAGCCCCCAGAGAAATGGCGGCTCGGTCGCCATCCCAAGGTGACTTCCAAGGTGACTCTTACAAGTAGGTAGTTGGTGTCGGCAAAATATCTATAGGAAGGAAGACAGACAACATGAATGGTGGTAAAGCCACACTTTACTAAGAAAGTCAGTGTCTTTTATGCCATAGGGGTTTACACATTTTTTTTCCTCTTTAATGATTACAAAGCTTATGGTCCTTGAGAGAGTAAAAACATGCTCTGGGAAGGATCAGTTTTTTATCACAAAAGAAAGAACAGTTGTGAGAACAGAAGTAAAATAAAACAGGAATGAGGGAGTCTGTCTCTCAAAGATTTTTCTTTTCTTCAAGGCCCTTTAGCAGCTATGTCTGGGCAAGGCGCTTATCATTTAAGGAGTTAATTTTAAACAGAGGATTGTGTTTGCCCCAA
>NW_021891953.1:0-639 GCF_006229205.1 Suricata suricatta
AGCTAAGCACATTGCCCTCCATGATTTGAGGGTGGGCCGCATACAATCAGTTGAAGGCCTTGATAGAAAAAGACTGACCTTCCCAGAAGAGGTATTCCACTACCAGATGGCCTTTGGGCTAGATCTACAAGTTCAACTCTTCCCTTCGTCTCCAGCCTGTCATCTCATCCTGTAGATTTTGGACTTGCCAGCCTTCATATGTAAGCTAATTCCTTAAAATTAATCCATCCATCAATCATTCAATCTCAATCTCTCTCTCTCTCTCTCTCTGTATATATATGCACATTGCCCTATATATTCTGTGTGTGTGTGTATATATATCTCTCTATATGTATGTACATACAGAACAGAACCTGTAAGAGATATGGGGGCATAGACATGTATATCTCCTAATACAGGCAAATTTCCAAAAATAAATCACTTTGGTATTTTATTTTATTTATTTTTAAGATTTTTCAAAAAGTGTTTGAAGTAATCTCTGTATCCAACATAGGGCTTGAACTCACAACCTGAAGATCCAAGAATCCCACACTCCTCTGATCAAATCAGCCAAGCACCCCACTTTAGCATTTTAATAATGTTCCTGCTATACCCAAGGATGAACATAGTTTATTTTTAATAAGGAAAACACTCAATATT
>NW_021891954.1:0-639 GCF_006229205.1 Suricata suricatta
GTTTGGTGAGTTCCCTAAAGATTTTGGATACTAGCTCTTCATCTGATACGTCATTTGTAACTATCATTTCTCATTCCATCAGTTGCCTATTAGTTTTATTGTTTCCTTTGCAGTGTAGAAGATTTTTATTTTGATGAGGTACCAATGGTTCATTTTTGCTTCTGATTCCCTTGCTTTTGGGGATGTGTCGAGTAGGAAATTGCTGCGGTTGATATAAAGGAGGTGGTTTTCTTCTTTCTCCTCTAGGGTTTTGATGGTTTCCTGTCTCACATTCAGGTCCTTCAGCCATTTTGAGTTTATTTTTGTGTATAGTGTAAGAAAGTGGTCTAGATTCATTCTTCTGCATGTTTTGGTCTAGTTCTCCCAGCACTGTCAAAGAGGCTTGTCTTTTTCCCATTTGATACTCTTTCCTGCTTTGTCAAAGATTAATTGGCAATATATTTGTGGGTCTAGTTCTGGGTTCTCTCTTCTATTCCATTGGTCTATGTGTCTGTTTTTGTGCCAATACCATACTGTCTTGATGATGACAGCTTTGTAGTAGAGGCTAAAGTCTGAGATTGTGATGCCTCCCATTTTGGTTTTCTTCTTCAATATAACTTTGGCTATTCGGGGTCTTTTGTGGCTCCATACAAATTTGAG
>NW_021891955.1:0-639 GCF_006229205.1 Suricata suricatta
GAGAGAGAGAGAGAGAGAGAGAGAGAGAGCCCCAGACAGGCTTTGCACGTCAGTGCAGAGCCCGACACAGAGCTCGATCCCACAAACCGTGAGATCATGACCTGAGCTGAAACCAAGAGTCAGAGGCTCCACCAACTGAGCCCCTCGGGTGCCCCTAGACCTAATTTATTTATTTTTTTTAATTTTTAAAATTTACTATTTAAAAAAATTTTAATGGTTTTTATTTATTTTTGAGAGACAGAGAGAGACAGCGCGAGCAGCAGAGGGTCAGAGACACGGAGTTACAGAATCCAAAGACAGGCTCCAGGCTCTGAGCTGTCAGCACAGAGCCCGACGCGGGGCTTGAACCCACGACCTAAGTTACTAACTTAGAAATACACCACCACCACAGTCTGAACAAGCTGAGAGTCTGCACGGTGCTCGCGAGTGGTTTAGGCTCCCGTCACGCTGGGAGAAGCCACCGTTCCAACGTGCTGTTGGCTTAAGTAGCCGTATAATTTGCAGTGAAAACTTTGAAAACCAGGCGTAGGGGAGACAGATTTCCTCAGACGTGCTACCGTCAGGCTGCTCCCCTTCCCCGCTTCCTGAAGACGGGGTGACCAATAAGGCTCCCTTCGAACAGTCTCCTGAGCACAATGC
>NW_021891956.1:0-639 GCF_006229205.1 Suricata suricatta
CTTAATATTCACTTCTTATAACTACGTATTTTATTATTCAAGAGCTTCCCTGAAAAGCCTGTGTCATACCGTAATTTGTAATTTTAACAAGGTATGAAATGAACTCTGAGCACTACAAAACTGAGCACAAGAGTTTCTCAGTTAGGTAGCGAACGCGGCCAATCACCTCCCGACTTGATCTATGCTTTCTAAAAGTCGTGGCTATTTACAGCAGCTTTCAAAGGATAAACATATCCACAGTTCACAGAATATTTCTCCCACAAAAAAGCAAGAAAATAATTAAAAGTAATAAACTTCTATTTCCTAAGAAAAAAAATTAAAGTTTCTCATAAGAGTAAAATACCAGATTTTTAACTTGGTGATGGCAATAATCTATGATGAGATTTATGAATCCATCATTCTTTCTATTCAAAATAAGAAGGATTTCATAAACTGGTTTGATTAAATGCCTGATTATCTTACCGGTACAGCACCTGCTCATCAAATAGCAGATAAAACTCTAAAATTATAAAAACAGGCAGCCTCTGGTATGAGGCTATGAACAAAAATCCCACCTTTCTGAACAGAATGGAGGTGCTCTAAAAAGCCAGGCACATGAAGTAACAGATATTTCAGTGACTGAAACCACCACCACAATAA
>NW_021891957.1:0-1406 GCF_006229205.1 Suricata suricatta
ACACTGAACATTATGGAACAAAGTCTGTTGTAAATACAATTTTTTTCCATGTTAGGTAACTTGTTTGTTTTTCTTTTTTTTTTTTTTTTGACTAAACTGTTACAAAGATTATTTTTCTATCCTTGAAATTCTGAATTGCAAATAGCATATATCCAAATGTGTGCCTTCATTGACACTTCTCTACTTCTGAAATCTCAACTAAGGTATATTTTTCTTCTTGGATCGCTCTTCCATTTTCTTTATCTTTTGGCTAATAATCTTCAGCTTTTTCTTTTTCTCTGAGTTATGGATAATTATTTCTTGTTTTTTTTAGAGAGATAGAGTGAGAGAATGGGTAAGAGACGGCAGTGGGAGAGGGAGAGAGAATCATAAGCAGGCTCCACACCCAGCACTGAACTCAGTTTGGGGCTTGAGGGTGAGATCAAAAGTTCGATGCTTAGCCAACTGAGTCACCCAGGTGCTCCAGTTTCACATTCTTTTTTTTTTGTTAATTCATTGATGTGGCAATCCTGGTTACTGCCTTTGATTTTTATTTTTTATTTTCTTAAATTTCAGGTTGAACTTTTATAGAAGTAAAACATTCATAAAGGGGGAGAGTAAAAATGATAAGTACAAAGATTTTTTACTTTGAATTCAGTTTATGCAATCAGTATCCTTTCAGAATAAGAGACAGAACATAGTCAGCACACCAGAAGCTCCCCTAATGCTTTCTCCAAGCCATGCCTCTGCTCTCCAAAGAAACTATCCTGACCCCTAACATTATATATTTGCTTTAAAATTTTTGAACTTGACATAAATAGAATCACACATTATATAAATTTAAGTTTAATGGCAAGAAATTTAAAAGGTCTGAGATTTTACCTTTCTTGCAAGCTGTCACAGTTTCATGGGAGGTGGGAGAAGACATGAGCTCCCTGGGCCAGAGGAAAGGATGTTTTCATTCATAGAGCAGCAAACAACATGAGCATCAGCATATTTGTGTCCATTCTCCTTGCCCCTCAAGTCCCACAAGGATATGCAGATGTGCCCAAATGGATGCCTCCACAAACAGTGGATTGCAGGACAGGAACTCCAACTTCAGTGACCTGATCTTTTAACTGGATAATAAGCATGCTTACCCTTTGCTCTGGAGGCAGGCATTATCTCCCTCTTCTAAGGCTGTTTGCTATGCAAATATCCTGAAATCAAGAACCTTGAGAAAGAATTAGAAACATCTACTTCTTTTTATCAAAACTAGATGATCTGCCATGAGAGAAAAAGCTTCAGATAGTTTCCTTTTGAAAGCTCTGTTGACTGAGAAAAAGCTCAATGCACTAAGAAAATGGTGAAAACAAACAAAACTGACTGAAATGAATGTAAATTCTACCTTTTCCCAAGTGGTCTTTTTGGCTCTGCTGTACTACACA
>NW_021891958.1:0-639 GCF_006229205.1 Suricata suricatta
TGCTGGTGGGATGAGGGGTCGGTCTTTGGGACAGACACAGATCACAGGGGTGGCCCTTCTGGAGATAGCGTCCCGAAAAACCCTGGCTGCCTGGGGCCCCGAGCTCGCAGGATGAGACCAGGAAATCCGTACACCATCCTGGGGCTGGGAAGTGACCTCGGAAGATGACTCTGAAAGAGGAGCAGAGATGCCAAGGGGTGCCAGTTAGGACACGTGACATGTCCTAGCATTTACAAGTGGTGACACAGACCATGAGGTCGCTCGGCAAAGCCATCAGTCAGCTGGCACTTTCAACAAACGTGTTAACCACAGCAGTGACGTTAGGAAGAGGTCTGTCTTCTAAGCACCCGTCTCTCAAGGAGACCGATGTAAACATCACCATATTCTGTCGGCACCTGCCCTCCGGCCTCACCGTTTGTCTTCAAGAACCTCCGCCATCAACCGTTTCCTCCTCAGACGGATTCCTGGACGTGTGCTCCTTGCTCGCTGTGTGGGGAACACAAGACTTTGCGGTGGGATTGGAGGGGGGGAGGGGACAGAGGCCGGCCCCTCCTGGCACTCTTGTTCACGACTACCTTCCATCTCCTTAAAGGCCACCATCGTTTCGACTTTTCTGTCCTTGGGCTGACTGCCAGCCAA
>NW_021891959.1:0-639 GCF_006229205.1 Suricata suricatta
AGGGAAGGCCTGAAAGAGAGGCACTAAACCAAGAGCTGATGGTACTGGGTTACTGGGCCCGCGTGAGCCTGTGAGTCTGTGTCTTTGGTAGCCATAGCTAGAGGCCTTCTAGGCCAAGCCCCTGCAGTCCTGGGTCCAGCCTGCCAGGGGCCTGGTGAGCTGCTGGGCACACACGTGTGACCAGGGGCATCAGGGCACCATGGCCCTGTCACAGCTCTGAGACTCGGCTGATGTCTTTGTCAGCAGGTGAAGGCTGGAGGATTGCGTGGGGTACCTCAGTCCAGCATTTGACTTTGCAGCCCAGGGGACATTGCTTATGACCCTTGGCTCTGGGGACTTTCATGAAACAAGAGGTGAGCGAACAGAGGCCTTGGAGTTTTGTGACTCATGTGCACAGGCACCGTTAGAGTTCACTTCACACTTATTGGGACTCATTGAACAAGTCTGCCAGAGCTATCCAATGGAAATTTAATGCAAGCTACATACACAATTACAAATGTTCTAGTAGTGACATTTAAAAGTAGTAATACAGGAGCAGATAAAATTAATTGTAATGATATATTTTATTGATCACAATATATCTGGAATATTAACCATCAATATGTAAACAATATAAAGTTACTAAGGAGATATTTTACT
>NW_021891960.1:0-639 GCF_006229205.1 Suricata suricatta
ATTCGGACAGATAACCCAGATGCATCGGTGGGGACGCTGCAGTGTTCAGCAGAGAGGGATCTGGGCGGGAGAGGAGGGCACTGAGAGGGAGTGGGCACTGGGGACAGGCAGGGGGTGTCTGAGGTGGCCTTGCAAGGGCCAGTGCATTTTAGCAGGACTCAATGGCTGCCCTGGAGAGGGTGATGCAGACACAGGAAGCACTCCCTGGAGAGGATGTCCTGTCTCCGGACAGAGAGCTGAAGGGGTAGGGGCTGCAGGAGCTCCTGGCCTGGCCCAGCGGGGACGTGCTGGGAAGTGAACCAAGGGTCATGGGAAAGGCGATGTATTAATGGAGGGAGGGCTCCTCCCTCGTCCTCCTCCCTCATGTGAATGGAGGCCGGCCATTGTGCATCTCTGGGGTCCCTTGGCTCTCCAGGGGTCCTCTGTGAGTTTCTGACTCAGGCTCTGGTGCACCCCACGGCTATTGCTAGTCCGGTGGCTGCACCTGCGGGCACACACTGCAGAGACTAATTGTGACGTTGTGTGGGCTGGGCCGCAGCTTCCTGTTCAGTCAGCCTCTGGCTGAGTCAGGAGAACCCGAGACGGAATGACTGACTCAGAAAATTATCTGTCTCTCCTTCCCTCGCGGTGACCTGTCAT
>NW_021891961.1:0-639 GCF_006229205.1 Suricata suricatta
GATCTCTCGGTTCAGGAGTTTGAGTCCTAAGTCCAGCCCCACAAAGACAGTGTGAAGACTGCTTGGGATTCTCTCTCTCTGCCCCTCCCCTGCTCATGCTCTGTCTTTCCTCTCTCTCTCTCTCTCTCTCTCTCTCTCTCTCTCTCTCTCTCTCTCTCTCTCTCTCTCTCCAGAAACAAAGAAACTTAAAAAAAAAAAAATCAGACAGCTCCCACCCCCTTTCCACCACATAAGGACACAGTGAAAAGATGAAAAGATGGTCATCGAAGAAATAGACCCTCATCAGACACCGAATCTTAGACCTCCCAGCCTCCAGAATTGTGAGAATTACACTTCTGTTGTTCATAAGCTGCCTGCCCTCTGGTCTTGTGTGATAGCAGCCCCAGTGACCTAAGACAAAGGGGAAGGAGGGCCCTTGCTGCCCAGGCTCCCTGTGTGCACTGCTGGCACTGGGGGAGCCCTGGGGGCTGGGCGTCCTCGCCACCTTACCACCCAGGAGGAACACAAGCGCTGGCTCCCTATTCAGACCTCTCAGACACCTTCCCAGCAGGGCTCAGCCACCTCCTCCTCATGTGCTCGCATGACGTCACAGCCGTCTGCACGGAAGCCCACAAACCACCCTGGGGTTTCAAAGGAAGG
>NW_021891962.1:0-639 GCF_006229205.1 Suricata suricatta
GCCAGCAAAGCAGAAGACACTGCATGACCCTCAAAAGCAAAATACCAGACGGAATTAAGCCATAATTGCCTTAAAACCTGTGCGGGAGCCCAGCGGCGCTTTGAACTCCCCCCAACAGCGGCTGTTTATTTAGCATTTGTTTGAAATTTATTTCTGCTTTCCTTTGTAGCATCAACAAAGCTTTCTACTTAAATGTCAAGACAGGTTAATAAGCAACAGGAGACCACGGAGACGGAGAAATGGCTGTCCCGGAGCCGGCGTCTGCGGGAGCCGCCCGGCCCACACCCTGCCCCAGGCCCGGGGAGCAGCTCCGTTCGGAAGGACATCCGGGCGCCTCCTACCCCTCCCCCTCCCCCCAGACGGCCTGACCCGAGGAGAAAGAACCCCCGCGCATGTGAGGTGGGTCAGCAGAGCCCTGTCTCCAGGGAGGCCATGTCCAAGAGCCACGGGGAAGGGCGCAGACTTGCTCGAGGCAGAAGTATTTCAGGACGACTACTTGGACCCCCTCAAACTAACAGGCGGACCCCGATGCGGGAAGCACTAAGGCTCCCACGCCTCAATCCCGCAGGCCCCGCCCCGAGGAAGCACGGGCCACCGCAGGACCGGCCTGCTTCCCGGAAACGGGCGCCCTCGCCGCGC
>NW_021891963.1:0-639 GCF_006229205.1 Suricata suricatta
CGAATACAGGCTTCCCCATTGACTAGCCCCTCTGAACTTTGATTTCCCCAACTGAAATGGGGATAAAGAATAGTTCTTATTTCATAAGATTGTCAGAACAAATTAAGGTAATGCATGAAAAATGCATTATCCAGATGCATTAAGTGCTCAGAAAATATTAGCTTTGGTCATTATTGTTTTGGACCTTTCCTGAAAGACCTGGACAAAGACTCTCCTTTGTCTGTCTTCCAGATAAAGTCTGTCACTCTGCTGGTAAAGGAGCCTGTGCTTTACCTACATAAAAGCACAGGCCTGATTTTCTATGTCAGTTTCTTGAATCCTGGGTCCCCAGACCACCTACCTCTAGAACAGCTGGGTGCTTGTTAAAAGTGCAGATTTGTGAGGTCAAACCCAGACTTTCTGAATCAGAAACTCTTGGGGGAGCCCAGAGTCGGCAGTTTCAGTATGGTCCTTAGGTATGCTCCTTCTGCACGGTGAGGCTTGAGAAACTGCTCTAGATATTTCAATCCAAAAGGTTATCTTTGCTTACTCGGGTTTCAAGGCCTCAGACTCCAGTCACTTTGCCAGGGCCTGCTGGGCTTTGGGGGGGCAATTAGTCAGGAATAGCATCACACTCACCATCTGGCTCCACTGGACTGT
>NW_021891964.1:0-639 GCF_006229205.1 Suricata suricatta
GCATTAGCACTGTCACTGTGCATAAAGGGGGCAGGGGACAATGGAGCAGTGCAGGACACATCAACAAGTTTATGTCAACACACTGAATACGTAGATAGAGTGGACAAAACAATACACTTTGGGGGAATATAGATAAGTGGGATAAAAAATGTACTTTTAAAAAAATGTTCATTTATTTTGAGAGAGAGTGAGCAAGCATGAGCTGGGGAAGGGAACAGAGAGAGGAGGACGGAAGGATCTGAAGCTGGCTCTGTGCTGACAACACAGAGCCCCACGTGAGACTTGAACTCATGAGCCATGAGATCACAACCTGACCTGAAATCAAGAGTCAGACGCTTAATGGACTGTGCCACCCAGGCACCCCAAAAAACTGTATTTTTAAAAAATTTTTAATGTTTATTAATTTTTGAGAGAGAGAGAGCAAGCGAGCGAGCGAGCACGAGCGCATATGCAGGGAAGGGGCAGAGAGAGAGGGAGACACAAAACCAGAAGCAGGCCCCAGGTCAGGATGTGAGAACTCCACAGAGTCTTTAGCAAGCAGAGGGCTAGACTCCAAATCGGGCTGGATTCGGATAAACTTCTCAGGGCTCTTCCCATCAGGCACGTGGAGACAGCATCACACCACGTGCGAAGACTCTC
>NW_021891965.1:0-639 GCF_006229205.1 Suricata suricatta
AGGGAAGGCCTGAAAGAGAGGCACTAAACCAAGAGCTGATGGTACTGGGTTACTGGGCCCGCGTGAGCCTGTGAGTCTGTGTCTTTGGTAGCCATAGCTAGAGGCCTTCTAGGCCAAGCCCCTGCAGTCCTGGGTCCAGCCTGCCAGGGGCCTGGTGAGCTGCTGGGCACACACGTGTGACCAGGGGCATCAGGGCACCGTGGCCCTGTCACAGCTCTGAGACTCCGCTGATGTCTTTGTCAGCAGGTGAAGGCTGGAGGATTGCATGGGGTACCTCAGTCCAGCATTTGACTTTGCTGCCCAGGGGACATTGCTTATGACCCTTGGCTCTGGGGACTTTCATGAAACAAGAGCTGAGCGAACAGAGGCCTTGGAGTTTTGTGACTCATGTGCACAGGCACCGTTAGAGTTCACTTCACACTTATTGGGACTCATTGAACAAGTCTGCCAGAGCTGTCCAATGGAAATTTAATGCAAGCTACATACACAATTACAAATGTTCTAGTAGTGACATTTAAAAGTAGTAATACAGGAGCAGATAAAATTAATTGTAATGATATATTTTATTGATCACAATATATCTGGAATATTAACCATCAATATGTAAACAATATAAAGTTACTAAGGAGATATTTTACT
>NW_021891966.1:0-639 GCF_006229205.1 Suricata suricatta
CATTAGGAAAAGGGAAAGCATTAAGGAACTCATACACAAAAAAGAGATTCAAAAACTAGGAATAGCATTTATTATTACTGTTTAATAAATTCAATTTTTTTGTTTATTTATTTACTCATTTTTTAAATCGTTTATTGTCAAATTGGTTTCCATACAACACCCAGTGCTCTTCGCCACAACTGCCCTGCCCCATCACCACCACCTCTTTTCCTCCCCCCCCCCAAAACCCTCAGTTCGTTTTCAGTATTCAGTAGTCTCTCAAATTTTGCATCCCTCTCTCTCCAACTCTCTTTCCCTCTTCCCCTCCCCATGTTCCTCCATTAGGTTTCTCCTGTTCTCCTGTTAGACCTGTGAGTGTAAACATACAGTATCTGTCCTTCTCTGCCTGACTTATTTTGCTTAGCATGACACCCTCAAGGTCCATCCACATTCCTACAAATGGTCAGATTTCATTCTTTCTCATTGCCATGTAGTACTCCATTGTGTATATATACCACATCTTCTTGATCCACTCATCAGGTGATGGACATTTAGGCTTTTTCCATGTTTTGGCTATTGTTGACAGTGCTGCTGTGAACATTGGGGTACATGTGCTCCTATGCATCAGCATTTCTGTATCCCTTGGGTAAATCCCTAGCA
>NW_021891967.1:0-639 GCF_006229205.1 Suricata suricatta
GATTTGCCTTTTGTGGATATTTTAGAATCACATTTTTGCGCTGTTTTGTGACTGGCTTCTTTCCCTGAGCATGTTTCCACGATTCATCCATGCTGTAACATGTATCAGTCACTACTTTGTTCCTTTTATGGCTCATATTGCGTTATACGGACCGCTGTTTATGCATCAGTTGATGGTCGTTTGGGGTATTTCCATTTTTTGGCTATTATGAATCATGCTGCTGTGAACACTCGTGTACAGGTTTTTGTGTGGACATGTTTTCATTTCTCTTGGCTGTATACCTCAGAGTGGAATCGCTGGGTCATACGGTAACTCAGTGCTTAACCTTTTGACAAAATGCCAGACTCCTTTGCAAAGCATCTGCACCATTTTGCATTCCCACCAGCAGTCCCTAGGAAGATTCTGATTTCTCCACATCCTTGTTAACCCTTGTCAGTCTTTTTGGTTACAGCAGTCGCGTTAGGGGTGGCGTGGTAGCACATTGAGGTTTTATTTCCCTGATGGTGAATGATGTTGAGCATCTTTTTTTTTTTTTATGTATTTTATTTATTTTTGAGGGACAGAGAGAGACAGCGCGAGCAGGGGAAGGTCAGAGAGAGAGGGAGACACAGAACCTGAAGCAGGCTCCAGGCTCTGAGC
>NW_021891968.1:0-1406 GCF_006229205.1 Suricata suricatta
GGGATGCAGAATAAACTAGATACAATGACAGCAAAGATGAAGTAGAAGTGGAGAGTATAGGTGAAAGAGGAGATATAATTTTGCAAAGTAATGAAGCTGAAAAAGGGATAAAAAATTACTCTCTCATGAGGGAAAATGTAAAGAATTACGTGATTTCATGAAATAAAACAGTATCCATAAGTGATTTCATGAAATAAAACATTACCCATATCATAGAAGTCCCAGAAGAAGAAGCAGGAGAACAAGGGAAAGAAGGTTTGTTTGAACACATTACGTTTAAGAACTATCTCATCTGGGGAGGAAACAGGCATCCAATTCCAAGGGGTACAGAGAACTGCCTTCAAACCTAACAAAAAAGATCAATACCACAATATGTCACTGTGAAAACTGCAAAATACAAAGATAAATAAAGTGTTCCAAAAGCAGCTAGAGAGGCACCTGGGTGGCTCAGTCGGTTAAGCCTCTGACTTTCGCTCAGGACTAGATCTCACATTTGTGGATTCAAGCTCCGCCTCGGGCTCTGTGCTGACAGCTCAGAGCCTGGAGCCTGCTTTGGATTCTGTGTCTCCCTCTCTCTCTGCCCCTCCCTGTTCACGCTATGTCTCTATCTCAAAAATAAATAAAACATTAAAAAAGTAAAAATAAGTAAGTAAATAAATAAATACAAATGAAAGCAGCTAGGGACAAAATATCCTAAAACTACAAGCGTAATCACATAAGGTTATTAGGAGAAGTGTCACATAAGTTTATTTGCAGACGTGTGCCCTGAAACCAACCAGACCAGAAGGCAGTGGCAGGAAATATTCAATATGTTGATGAGGAAAAATATGCACCCAAGATTCCCCTTCCCAGCAAAGCTGTTATTCAGAGTAGAAGAGATACAGAGTTCCCTAGACAAACAAAACCTAAAGAAGTTAGTGATCACTGGGGTACCTGGTGGCTCAGAAGTTTGAGAGTCAGACTTTGGCTCAGGTCATGATGTCATGGTTTGTAAGTTGAAGCACCACATCAGGTTGTGTGTGGATAGCTCAGAACCTGGAGTCTGCTTTGGATTCTGTATCACCCTATCTCTCTGCCCGTCTGACACGTGCACCCCCCCCTCACTCTCCCTCTCCCTCTCCCTCCTCCCTCTCTCTCTTTCTCTCTCTGAAAAGAAAAGGAAACAAAACAAAGCAAAAATAAAAGTGATAAGTGATAAGTGAAGCAGCCCTACACGAAATTCTAAGAGAGGCTCTGTTAGTGGAAAGCAGCAAGGTCTATAACGGAATAGAGAACATTACCACAAACAAAAAATCTACAGATATCACGATGGTAGTAAATTCATATCTTTCAAATCACTTTGATTTTTAGTGCACTAAATGTCCCAATCAAAAAACATAGGGTATCAGAATGGATTTTAAAAGTAA
>NW_021891969.1:0-639 GCF_006229205.1 Suricata suricatta
TGGAAGTAAGGATCCATTCTTTTAAGTCTGAGCATTGCTGTTTCCTACAGCTCTTTAGAATGAATGGCCAGACAGGCAAGACTGGCTGGCATATGGTGGTAGTACATTCTTCAGTTTTGCCAACACTGGAGGAGTTGACAGCCCTCAAGCTTGATATTTAGACCTGTATGTGTAATGTGTTGCCCAAAGAGGTTTTTCCCCCTAAGACAAGGATGAGATCTCTTTGCGGACAGCATTTTATTTTCTTTCTTTCTTTTTTTTTAAATTTTTTTTAATGTTTTATTTATTTTTGATACAGAAGAGACAGAGCATGAGAGGGGGAGGGGCAGAGAGAGAAGGAGACACAGCATCTGAAACAGGCTCCAGGCTCTGAGCTAGCTGTCAGCACAGAGCCTGACGCGGGGCTCGAACCCACGAATGTGAGATCTGACCTGAGCCGAAGTCGGAGGCTTAACCGACTGAGCCACCCAGGCGCCCCAGGACAGCATTTTATTTCTAAAAAAAAAGTAGTTTTCTGTGCAATGAGTAGAGCCCTCAGTTAGAGATTGTTTTTTTGAGAGTATATTGCATGTAGCACGAGCACACTTTGGACAAAAGTACTCTGGGGCCATTCATTCATTTAATGAGCTTTTTTTTTTT
>NW_021891970.1:0-639 GCF_006229205.1 Suricata suricatta
GACTCTTGATTTTGGCTCAGGTCATGATCCCAGGGTCCAGAGTCATGGGATCAAGCCCTTTGTTGGGCTCCGTGCTGGCGTGGAGCCTGATTAAGATTCTCTCTCTCCTTCCCTCTCTGCCTCTCCCTGGCTTCTGCTCTCGAAAGACAGACAGACAGACAGAAGGAAGGAAGGAAGGAAGAAACGAAGGAAAGGAAGGAAGGAAGGAAGGAAGGAACAAAGGAAGGAAGGAAGGAAGGAAAGAAAGGAAGGAAGGAAGGAAGGAACGAAGGAAGGAATGAAGGAAGGAAGGAAGGAAGGAAGGAAGGAAAGAAAGAAAGAAAGAAAGAAAGAAAGAAAGAAAGAAAGAAAGAAAGAAAGAGAAAGAAAGAAAGAAAGAGAAAAAATGTATGTACTATGGATTTTTATCACAAATAAGATTCCTTATATTTTAAATCTTATTGTTCTTTGTGTAATTAAGCATTTATGCTTTTTATTGAGTTTGGCTTAGAGTTAATTATGTAATATTAATTTACTACTGTGAATTAGAGTCCTTACAAAATACTATATTCAGAATTGTAGAATTTGGGACTAGAAAAGGGGTGCCAGGTACTCAAACAGAAAAAAAAGACTTAGAGCCAGAGTGTTTCTGGAAGGCAT